>NW_020955453.1:452029-612603 GCF_003031625.1 Empidonax traillii | reverse complement strand
AAGACTATAATAAAAAAACCCACCTGTTTTTTAACCTAGAATAACCAAGTATGGCCAACATAAAGGCATCATGGTTTTTTTGTAATGGAATAGCACACTGATTCATCCCACTCTTGCCATCCTTCCCCTTTACACTTACACAAGTCCACCACATGCATTCTTTTTCAACCTTTAGCATAAGACTTTTCTATTAAACTGTTGTGTTGTCTGCCAAAACCAACTAAGTAAAGCCATATCTAACTGCCTAATTTCTGAATAAAGTGGCTGCAAATCTAGGTTCTTTCTGAATTTGAAGTAGCAAAAATTAAATTCTAGGGTTTCATCACCCTAATGTGAATTCTGCAATGGCATTGAAATCCACATCACCATTGCAGCAAAAACTACTCATACTACATTGGTTTTTAGTGTTATCGGACGTAGAAAGATTGAGGCAAAGATTAATCACAGGAATGCAATATGATTTAAAATAGAGTTCCTAAGCATTAGCCTAGGCAAAAAAATCCCAACCAACCAACCAAACAGAAAACAAAAACCAAAGACACAACCCCCCCCACAAAAACATAGAAAGCACAATTTTACTTACATCTGCACTTACTGCTTTTACAGGCCAGCTGCTCAGATAAACCCGTAGGCAGGAAGTGAAAAATTAATGAAATTAATAAAGAAAAACAGAATTTAGAGGCATTATTGAGGAGAAAAGTGTAAGATATATAACAAGGTGAAAAATTAAACTGGATTATATTTATGAGCCTCTACAAAAGGTAGTGGAATTAGCAGAGAATGGCCAAGTAAGACAGAAGTCGGGTAGGATGATGGTACATTTCTAAGAAGATACACTTTAGATGGCTATTTCATACTCAAAAGTAAAACCAGAGCAGCAGCTAGATAGCCATTATTAAAAGGTGGAAAAGAATCTTCTTTATAAACTGATTGCATGTCATGCCATGAAAAAGGATGAAACAGTCTGTTTACACCTAAATTTCAAACTCAAAGTGTCCTGTAACAAGAATACATTACTGAAAAGCACCTAAAATTACATTCTGTTCTGAAGGGAAGTTCCTTAGGAGCAATATCAACAAAACAAAACCCAAAAGGTATACCTGCATAAATAATTTGTATATAGTTGATTAATATGGTATAAAGTCTACAAAGAATGAACCTTTTTCAAATGCATATGCAAGGTTACAACCAGCTAGTTTCTGAGCTTGCTGAAACTTCTGCACAGTACTTACTGAATTAAAAAATCCCATCAGTTACTGGTAAGCACACAAAGAATTCTCAATTGAATCTTCTGCAAAAAAAAAAGACTTCCAACAAGCAGCTATTATATTCTACCACTGTTACATATAGGTCACTTCCACAACCTTTTAGAATTAAGCCTGAACTAAAAATCAATGAGTATCAAGTGTAAATAAATAGACCGATGTTCACAAAATGCAGAAGACGGAAAAATACCTGCAAGTATCAGAGATGAAAAGTAAATGAGTCCAACTAGGAAAACAGTACTAAAGCTTTATGCAGAGGACAAAACCAAACCAAACCAACAAAACCACCACCAACAACAACAATAAAAGAATAATGAAAAACCAGTTTCAAGATCTTAAACAGTTATCATTCAGAAACTGGAAGCTTATAATAAAAATATCATAGAAGAAACAGGAAACCTAGGAACAACTGAAGGGGTTTTGCAATACCCAGTAACTGAAGAAAAAATGCAGGTAATTTAAATATTGAAAATTCAATGACTTATATGAATTCAGACTTCAGACAAAGATTTCTTAAGATGAAGCATGTGTATTCTAAATCACTCTTCAAAGGCAATAAAATTGTAAACAGAGATAGAAAGTGGAGATATATTTTCATCTCTCATTTTAAAAACAATATATGGCCTGGGATAACTAAATGTTTGTCCAGAACTCAAAGAAACTTCTATTTTTAAAGCATACGTATTCTAGTCTCATCCTTATCAAGAAAAACAAGAAGATCAGTGTTAAAAAATCCCACCAAAACTATTCTGGAACTGATGTTAAGTCTGATTTTGACAATGGCAGATTAAACTTATTTCACATCTTTCTCAGTTTCAAGAATTTGCTCATTGTCACCCAATACAGGCAACTGACTGATACACAGGCTCTGTAAACATTTGACTTAAGCCTCTGGAGGTGTATTTACATATCTGGATGTATGTACCAAAGCATAAAAATTAAAGTGGTAGGAAACAATCAAACAATTAACAACAAATTCTGATTAAAAAGCATTTAAAAGAAAGTTGCTTGACAAAAGATTTGGACATTTAAAGGGTTTTGATAAAATTTTGCCAAAAAAAAATCCAGTTTCAGAGGGAGAAATTTGCAGCAGAATTTGGTTTTATCTGTAACTATCTCTTCAGTGTGATCTGCCCTTTGGTACTGTTAATCACAGGGCACTGGACTGGCAGAGTATTTGGCTGACACCACATGGAAAATCCTCACTCCCATAGGCTGGGGGTAAAGATGATCTGTATCATCGATTGCAGACCATCACAACGATCACTGAATGAGCTCTGACTGGATTCCTAAGTCAGGACAGCACAGGAAAGAACTGGGCAGTCACTCCCCTTGGCCTCCAAGCAAGACATGATGAGGGGAGCAAACAGAGAGAGAGGTGTACGAGCTTCACTGAGCACAAGCTGAAATCACAGTGAGTTAGGAAAAGAGAGCTCCTGCACAAAGTTTAGCAGGAATCAGTTCTTGCAGGAAAGAGCATTAAACAGAAGTCAGCCCGCAAAGTGGCACCAGAATTTTTAATTTTAGGAAATCTTATGATAACCTTGCTGTCACAGAAAGGAATTTACCATAACAATACAAGAAAACTTCTATCACTGAGAAACAAAAGGAGAAAAGGATGGGACTGAGGGGATTTATTTTAAGTTCACAACATGGAACCAAAGAACAAAACCAGACTCAGAAACAGACAAAAAATACAGTTAAATGGAGAGAAAACAGATATTTCAACTGTTCCTATCTGTACAACATCAGCAGCACTACGAAGTCATACCACTACTGCAGTGGAGCTACTGCAAGGTTATCCTAATGGCATTTCACAGTGGAAACGCCAAAGGAGGTAATGTCCAGGAGTGCAAAAGTATTTCACTGATGAGGCAGTGAAAACACAAAGTCTTTTGTTGTGTATATTTGAACATATTTATAAAAGGTCTGTGTTCAAAAAAGGTATATGATCTTAGACATACTGTCAGCAGTTTCACAGTTTTATGCAAGTTTAAAAGTTAAATTTACATGGTAAGAGACAAGATAGCGCTCTGTGAAAGAAAGCAGCAGAGTAGAGGTATGGATATGAAAAGACAGGAGAATAGTTCTTGGTATAATGAAGCTTAGTTAGAGAAGAGGAAGAGAAGACAACATAAGAACAGAAAAACAGTAAAAGGAATTAACAGCTATAACAGGGGAAAAGAAAAAATGAAAGAAAATAAATATTGAGGGGAAAAAAAAGGCAATTTCTAAAAATCACATGCTTAAGAGAAAGAGTAGCTGCTCATTGACAAACATATCTGTCTTTTGCAAGAATTATCAGCATAGGCTACTAATCCATAAAAGAATTTGACATATTAATTCTGCTCAAAGTAATAAAAATCTGTTGTGAAAAATGGAAACAGAATTTACAAAAGCTGCACATAGTACAAGTACTATCCAGCAATTGGAAGTACAGGTAAATAACAAGGCCATAAAACACATCTGATGGAAAACAGGATTCTGCCTGAGGTTTATCACTCCTTCTCTCACTGTCAGACAGATCTCTGGGACTGCAATTAATGTAAACTGCACCACTGCATGCTACTGCTTCCTTCTCAACCTGTGCCAGCACATAGATGAATGAGCCAATTTAAGCATCAGCTGATCACTGCTTATTTAATCCCATTTTTCCTGCCACACCTACACTATTTAGATATGTGTTTTATATCACTTTTACATGCTGTCATACTTTCTATTACCCCTATTCTGCATAGTAGAAAAACAATGCGCTTTTCTATGGAAGCATTAAGAGGGCAGACAGTGAGAATACTACTGTTTCTTTGACTTACTGGTTTCAGACTTAACTATTCATACAGCTGAAAATCTACTGTGCTTTTTTTTTTTTTCCTCAATACCTTTGCACATAACGCAGCACGTGTCAGGATTTTCTGGTCTGCACATAATGACTTTTTGATTAGGAGGTGCAGTACAGGGCACCTCCCCTGCTCCTGCTTAGGTTTTCTTCATTACATGAATGTCAAAGGCTTACTTTAGCCTTTGTTACCCTCTTTTGTTTTCTGTGCTACAGGGATACATATTTTCTGTATCCAAATGATTCTCACTGATGTTAATGGGCCATTAAAAATCCTGGGAGTAATCTTAAATAATCTCTCTCTATTTCTTGTACCTGAAAGTAAGCTATTATTTTCCACTTACAAAAGAGAAACAGCATTCTAGCACAAATGCTCAAAAAATCCTAGGGATTTAATTTTAGTCCCAATGAAGCTGAAGTCAATTGAAAATTCTCAGTCAAGTCAGGTTTTCATTGTAAAAATAATTAGTTTAAATTTTGTCACAAATGTTGACAGCTTTTCAAGTTGTAACATTTGTAGCATAGTTATTATCATAACTATAAAAATTCATGCACAAGGACATATTTCAGGATTCCATGAAGTTTTTTAGATAAATCCATCTCAACCACTTTGTCAACTGCTATCAAGACCCCCCAAACTATGATCGTTTTCATACCTCATTAAAAATTCCCTGAAGTTCCTGAACAAGCAAAGGATACATTATTAAATTATAAACATATGCAACTTCATAATTTAGAAACAAAAATGACATAAAAAAGGGGTGTCAGTGGTATCATTTTAAATTCGACTATTTCCAAAGCAACCTCAGAATACCAAGGGCCAAATAACATACTGAATACTTCAGATTAATACAGTAAAAAGACTTGCTAAAAAACAGTGAAGAAACAATCACACAAAAGTGTAGTTTTAGTAATTGAGTAATAAAAAAAAAAAAAAGTGAAAACTGAACATAAAAATGAAAACCTAACCAGACAGTACTGAAATCTTTCAAAAATTTTAGTTGAACTATAGAAGAGATTTTTATGGAGATGTTCCAAATGGAATTATGAAAGAGAAACAAGCAAAACAAAAAACCAAGAAAAGCGTCTTTTTCATCAATGCATACTACTGCATAATTGTGCAGGATTCCTGCATTCATCCAAGGGTCATAAAATTGGCTCATATCATACAGAAGGTAATGAATATGATGGATAATTGTCCTATCGGTAAGGTAAAACAAAAGATATAGCAGCTGAGAATAAGATATATCACAATTAAGTGTAGATTAGACCCAATAGTTAAAATAGTTAGATCCTAAAAATCCTTAGTTTGTGTTAAACAGCTTAATTCCTATTGACCCTTTCCCTACTTCATCTGCAGCAAACAAAAGAGGAGTTATGGGAGTCAGGTAATAGAAACCTGTTCAAGTTAACTTAGGGAAAAATTCTGAAATAACCCTGCAAGAAGACTCAGATTGCCTAGTTGCTCTGACATGCTAGCACAAAAAGGCAAATCTGTTCACATTTTATCAACCAGGTGTCTACGTAAAGTATGAGCACAGAACATGTGGAAACAAGCCTGGTGGCATAAGCCTATTCTCTCACCTATTAAAAATCAGGTTTTGGAAACTCTGTCTTGAGGGAGAACTTAGAATCGCATATTTATAGTTAGGCATTGAATTTAAAACAGACAAGGGATAAAACTGCAGGTTCCAAGCCTACAGAAAGGAACAAAATTGGCATTCAGAGTGTCAATGGCATCTACCTGATGAATTATTTGCCATTCTGTCAGGCATTTATTTACATTTTATTAAAAAGGGTTTTCAGCATAATTGAGCATTTGATTAAGGGTGGGAACTGTTATAGGAGTTAGAAATTATTTTAAAAAAATCTAGGAACATTCCATAAGTATACATCTTACAAAATGCAGTTCTTAGTTAAATAAGACATTATTGAATCGCAGTTACAAAGCTAATCTTTAATTTCTCATTATGTATAATTCAATATATCTTAGGACTGGAACAGTTAATGGCTTGTGAACAGCTTTGGTGCTTTCTACAGTCAAAAGTAATATGAACTAATCTTTGAAAGTTACAGATGTAGAAAAGACATTACTAATTCTCCTGCTAAGTGGATTTACTCCTTGTACATCATACACGGTAACTGGAACCTTAATTTTGGACCAAAATCCCTTCTTCAGCCTGTACAGAGCTACAGAGATAACACAGTCCAAGTTCATCACACAAAATTCTACGTACTTTACTGAAATCCCTCAGATAAAAACATATTTATACTGACCTCCCTGGGGTTTCGGTGAACAAAGACAGTGATCCCCAAAGAACTCAGAGACTAACAACCCTCTGAAGGTGCCTGTCATTCAGTTAAAGATACATCCTAAAGTAGTAACACAGCAGAGAAATGCTGCAATAGAAATTTGGGGTAAACACTTCCCATGTATTAGAGCTGAACTATAGGGAAGCTTCTTTTTTAAAATGAACTCATTCAAAAATAAAACTTCAGAAAATATAATTTGAAAATATACAGTGTGAGGAAATCAGAAACAAGAATCATCTGATGATAGGCAAAGGCCAGCCTCATTAAACAAGAGGAAATAAATGTGTAAGACAGCAGCAGGCACTGAACAAAGAGGAAAGTGGTCTGTGTCTGAAATGACACAAAAGGGCAGAAAGAGCAAAGAATAGAAAAGGGAAGAAGAAAACAGCGGTGTCTCACAGCCTGTTCGTAAATCAAAGGCCTCCTTAGCTCATCCACTTCATGTTCTCTTCACATTATACCCATCTAACTTAAGGCTGCCATGGCTGAACACTTCTAATTGTGAAGATCAGGTAAGGAGGACAACAAATACATTTTCTTCAGATATGTGGAAGTCATACTTACTTTGTAAGGACATCTCCTCAGGGTAGAAGTTGTGAACCCTGTGATAACTCCAGTTAAATCACTAGAACTATGCTTGCTCCACTAGCATTGCATTTTCTCCATGATTATTTATGCAGTGATAACCCTCTCATCATTCGGAAAAATGTCCCTGAAAAACTTTAGCTGGAGGCAGTGAAATGCAAGTGAAAGCTTGATGACTCAATATTGTCCTTACCTGTGACATCCATGCCATCACCAGCATCATAAACATACAGTCTTAGTGCATATAAAAATTAATTTTTTAAAACTATCAAATTAGCAAGTAGGCACACATAATGGGTATGCAGCTAAGTTCCACACACATGTAAATAGCCACTGGCTACTGTAAACGTAGCTTACATTTTTAGCTGCTAAGTCTTACCTACTTTGAAAGTCCACATGTCCAGTTTCCCAAAAACTAGTTGCAGATTAAAACGTTGCAATTCTAATTATATTTCTAATTTTGATCATAAGTTTGTTTATACAGCTTCCTAACTTAATGGTATTCAAAGGTGTAAAAATGATGGAGTCAGATGTCCTAAATAAAAATAATCATTACCCAAAAAAAAAATTACCTCTTAAAAGAAACTGTCTTTGGTTTATACTCAAAATGCAACAAGTTTCCACCTAGATATTCTTCAATAATATTTTCTCTCCTGCTTTTCCTAACTTTTCTCTACCAAAGCCTTTCTGCAGGTGTCTGCATAGTCACCTACAACTACTCCAATGTAAGTTGCCTCTGGTTTTGTTTGTCTGTTTTTTGTTTTTTAATTATCAAAAATGTCACTGTCTTTACTGCATAAGGTGGATTTCCTTTTTGGGGAAACCCTTAAGAAAGGCCTTAGAACATGAAGTACTTCTGACTTGGTCGTCTCCATGCTAAATTAGAGACAATTCATATTTCAGAAGTACAAAAAGTGCATGTTTTTTTAATTGGGACAATATTTTAGGGAATTGTGTCAGGTTTACATGTGAAAAGCATCCCAAACTATTATGTAGGCAGAAATAAAAGTATGAGCATTCTTATGAATATTTAAATTTGTCCCACATGAATACAGAAATGTCTTCCTATTATAGTTTGTGTTATTCATATAATTGGCACAGAATTCCAAAACAGGAGTGCCTATTCAGAATACAAGCAGAGATACTCCCAATTACTGTTTGTTTTTTTTTTTCCCCACTATAATGCTGAGCTTTTGACATAATTTTCTCTGCAGTACTCCTACTGCCTCAAGATGGCAAAACTACAGTTTTGTTTATTTGTTCCAGGAAAAACAATATCTTTGTCTGTGCTTGTTTGATATCTTTCTATTGTCTTGTTCTCATATATCTTAATATAGGACTAGTTTAGAAAGAAAAAAACAAAAAGAGACAAAAAAAAAAAGAGAGAAAATCATCCCTATGGAAACAAGAACACAGCCTACAACCAGAGGAGACACTTTTTCACAGAGAATAAACTGACAGTTATTTTTTGGAAAATACTGATGACAATGCAGTGGGGTCCCCACTCTCAGGAAGAGTAACCTTCCTTAAACTGCTAAATTCATCCCTACAACACAGCCAAAGGGAGGTACAGGTCATATCTAATAGGAATTAGTGAGTTTATGCTGATTCTTTTACAGATGTTTGTGTAAGTGGGAATACAAGATTTTAATAAGCAACACATACATAGACATGAATTGTGTTCTCCTATACTACATGAATTCCAACATGAATTTCAATAGTGCCAGAAAAATTCTTACATCTCAGACTACAAAGAATACATATTATTCACTGAAAATATTCAGTGCTCTGCAGCCTGCTCCTGCTCACAAATTAAATAAGGACATGAAAGACTAGCAATAGGATTCGGCCCTCTACATTTGTGTTATTTTCTAGGCTACCACTCTTTTTCATCATTATACATCATTATAAAATGCTTTCAGTCACCAACAGAGAATTTACTTTGTCTTTAAAATTCTTCTAAAAATTAGTAAGAACTTATTTTATTACTGAAAGGCACTGCACATTAATCAGTTCTTAAAACATCAATATTCTATGCCAAAATATAGTAGGATGGCCAAATTATTCACTTGTGAATGAAGAAATAAGTAGTGAGTCATTCTTATACACCCCTGCTGAAATTTTGCTTTGTATAAAGACATTAAAGGTCTGTTGGTTCCAACACCCCTGCCATGGGCAGGAATGCCACCCACTAGATCAGATTTCTCAAAGTCTCATCACCCTGGCCTTGGACACTTCCAGGGATGGGGCATCCACAACTTCTCCAGGAAACCTGTTCTACTGCCTCACCACTGTCACAGTAAAGAATTTCTTCCTAACATCTAATCTAAATCTCTCCTTTAGTTTAAAACCATTGAACCTTGTCCTATCACTACATGTCTGTGTAAAAATGGCTCTCCGTCTTGTTTTGCAAGCCCCCTTCAGGTACTGGAAGGCAGCACTAAGGTCTCTCCCAGACTGTTCTCCTCTCCAGGCTGAATATACCCAACTCTAAGCCTGTCCTCACAGGAGAGTTGCTCCTGCCCTCTGATTATCTTTGTGGCCTCCTCTGGATCTGTTCCAACACGTGCTTTCTTGTGCTGAGGACCCCAAACCTGGACATGGCACTCCAGATGAAATCTTTTGGGAGCAGAGTAGAGGTGCAGTAGAGGCAGAGTAGAGAGTGATCAGGCATTGAAATGGCCTGCCCAGAGAGGTGGTGGATTCACCGTCCCTGGAGGTTTTTAAGATGAGGCTGGATGTGGCACTGAGTGCCATGATCTAATTATCACAGTGGGGTTGGATCAAGGGTTCGACCTGATGATCTCAGAGGTCTCTTCCAACCCAGTTAATCCTACAATTCTATGATTCTATTATAAATTATATATATAACACTAACCTTAGTAGGTCAGGGTTTACAGTCAAGTAGAAATCTTTACATATTCACACATAGGCAAATTTGTAAAATCACCATAATTAATTCAGTTCCTATGGGGATACATAATGGCTAAAATGCAGAGCTGTCACTGTCCTAAAAATAAAATTTGACTGTATTTACATAAAATGGGAAAATAAGACTACCTGTAAAAACCAGGTGATCTAATAAAATAGGTAACTTGTCAGGGACTCAAAACTCACCCAAGACTTAACTCAGCAAAACACTTTAGTGTGTACTCAGGATTTAATAAGAGCACTACTGAAATCTAGTCCTATTACTGAAATCAACAACTTACTGCAGGCCATCAGAGCCTGGCTAGGTGTGCCACACATGGGAACCTCCACCTCAGTCTGCCTGCAGGACCTTGAGTGGGCTTTTACACGAGGAGAAGCCCCAGCAGACTGTGGAGAGCAGTAGGGACACATCCAGAGTTAGAGAACTAAAACCTCCAGGCAGACAAGGAAATGTAAGGACTACTTAGAAATTTGTGGGTTTCTCAACATTTTGGTTAGTCTCCACTACTGTGATTTATCTGCTGTATTGCTGATAGTGATCTTGAACACACAGTATACCTGTCATCAATTAATCATGTATTATTAATAAATAAACTTCTTCATTCTTGGTTTATTTTGAACAGTGTAAATATTGGTTTTTCCTGCAACACTTCTCCAAGCTCAATCTGCCAGCTCCTTGTCAGATATACCTGTACTGAAAGGATAACGACAGATAAAAATAAGCAAACCTTGCTTTGCTTAAACACTCAAAAGCAAACTTGACTTACAAAAGAACAAGCTTTATACTAGAGAACATCCAAAAATACTGGAGCAAATTAATGACAGTAAACTACTTCAGGGTGTTCAGAGCTCCTGTTCTGTAATTTTGCATTCCACCTTCTTGGATTGTTCATAAAGCCAAAGCCTAATAGAAAGAAAAATAGCTTAATAGGAAAGGAGAAGGAGGATGCTGAAAGGAAGAGCAATGACAGAAAGGAAATAAATGGCAGATCACCAGCCTAACAAGAGCAGATGTGAGATGTAAAAGACCAAAAGAAGTAAGAAAGACCAGCATATGGAAGAAAGTAAAATTAAAGTCTATCTTGTCAAAGTAGCTACTAAAGATAGAAAAAAAAAAATTAAAAATCTAACAAAGGCATTAGGAATCGACAGAAAACAGACTTTATAAATCGCCAAAATTGGAGAAAGAAAAATAAAACCAGAATGAAGATAGGCTTTTAAAATTCTGACGGTAGCCATCAGCTCAACTCATGACATCTCAGGCCACTGAAGTTAATTATTAACAAATCACAGAGTTGCAAGAAAATTCCATATGACTACAAAGAGCACATTGTCACCTTTAGATAAGCAAGTAGGACATCCCAGGTAATTAAAAACTGATTAACATATACTATATACAAGTAAAATAATCATTACCCTCTGATATTAACACATCTGAAAACAAACTCCTCAAAGTTAAAGGAAAAAAAGCTTCTCAAAGAAAAACTTTATTTTTTACAGAAATTCTCAAGTTAGTTTGATAAAGTGAGGGCATTATGAAATTTATTTGCCTTCTATATGTTGATATACTTAAAAAATGTGCATTTTGCCTGTTGAAACAAGTGGTTCTATGAGCAATAAAATGTTGTGCATATTCTGCATTTGTTTGACTTGAAGAATGAAACAGGCATAAAGGGAAACCAAAGGAAGGGGGGGGGGTGAATTAAGGGACAACTAGATCAATGGACAGAAAACTGGCACACACCCCTAATATTCAGGTTAAAAATAAAGGCTACCAAGATAGCTTGGAAGAAATGAAATATAATTTACTGAATTAATACTGAAGAAATAAAACCTTCATTGAGGAATTATATTTTAATAGTGTGATTTTTAATAATTTTTGAGGAGATATTTATATATATAAACATCAGAACATGTATAGCAGAATCAAGAAGTTACCTTTGGGAAGAAGCAAATTATAATGGCCGTACTACTCAACACTACCAGCCAATGCAACACACTTAAAAAGATTTTTGATGTAGTGAGTGACAGCAGATAACTACATGGTGTCTCTGCATAGCAGCTGTAGAGCCTAGAACAGTTCATTAATTTATGGGTTTATGTGTTAAAAAAAATAAATTAGAAAAATGAGGAGAGGAGAAAGCTATAAAAATTGTCTTCAAGAACTTGAAGAATAATAAGGAAAACATGCTAAGCTTCTTAATCTATTAATCACAAAGAACCTTGACTATTTTGCGTAAGTATCTTTAAAGGTTAGAGAAATAGCAAGACCAGTGGCTGAAATTTAAAAGAAAGTTAAATGATGTTTGACAGTAATATAACCAAAACACGCAGACAGAGTTTTCTTCCAGGAGTTGTCTTGAACCCAGCTGCAAAACAAGTACCGAGTTTAACACAGAGGTAAATGTGTGAAGTTAAATGCTATGATATATGAGATTAGAATTAGTGACTGATTGTGCTTTATACCAAAATGCTATGAAATACCAAAAGAAACTAGTGTCTCCTGTGTTCATTTTCTACTAGTAGTTTTAATTCAGAAAAACTCCAGAAAAAAATTTAAAATAACTACACACTATTTCATATCTCTTCTCTTGTAACTCTTGTAATTTTTATTGGAGCAAAGAGCAGAAATATTACTTTAAGTAATATTTTAATAATTCAAGGAAGTTGAGTTTGGAATTGTAATTATGATAATATAAGGCTCATTATTTCTATGTTTAACAAAGTGGTCAACAGAACTTGACTCATTTTTTTTAATAGTATTATCTATAAAATCCCATTTTTTTACACACTGTTGAAGTTGTGATTCCAAGAGATACAACTAACTGGTAATATGGATTATTCATGGGAGTACATGAACTACACCATCATAACCTACTGTTGTCCAGATTTATGGCAGCTCCTCACAAGCAGAATTTAATACAAACTATTTCCCCTCAATGTCACAATGTTTTCCCATAGTAACATCTTTAGGTAATTACAATTACAATTACTTTTCTTCTTTAAAGCCATACTTTCTCAAGTGTAACTCTTTCAGCTTTACTTCCCGTATACAAAGCGTCTTGTTGGTTTCCTTACAGAGTTATTGTATTCAGCGTTGGTGAGGCCACACCTGGAGTGCTGTGTCCAGTTCTGAGCCCCAGGTCCAGAGCAGAGCAACCAGGCTGGTGAAGGGACTTGAGCACAAGTCCTGTGAGGAGAGGCTGAGGGAGCTGGGGTTGCTTAGCCTGGAGAAGAGGAGGCTCAGGGGAGACCTCATCACTCTCTACAACTACCTGAGAGGAGGTTGTAGCCAGGTGGGGGTTGGTCTCTTCTCCCAGGCAGCTATCAATAAGACAAGAGGGCACGGTCCCAAGCTCTGCCAGGGCAGGTTTAGGTTGGATATTAGGAAAAAATTCTTTACAGAGAGGGTACTTGATGATCTCAGAGGTCCTTTCCAACCCAGTTGATTTTATTATTCTATTGCATCAGCAATGCTGTCACTTTCCAGGACTCTCTAACCTCCCCATGGCTACAAGAAATATGCAAAATAGAAGATCCTGGGCTATCTTCCCCTGTCTCTTAAATACATCCTCTGATGCAATTCAAGACTCAGTAATGAGTAACCACTAAAAATGTCAATTTAATAAACTTCATAGTATTTCAGAAAACTAGTCAGATATATTCCACTTTGACCTTATATATAAATGCTATCTCATCTAAATTTCTTGGAAGATCAGAGGTTTAGCAATTCAACTTCAAAGTCCCAGTAAGCCCTACCCCTGGTCAAGAGGCTGAGATAATTACCTGGGGTTTGACTTTCATGTCTCTTATTTTTTCAGTATTTATGTGAAAATTCTGTGGGTCCTTTCCTTATTCCTGAAGCTCACCTAAAAACTGTCAAGCATCTAATTTCACTAACAGAGACTTTCCAGAATCTGCTATTTTTTTTCCTGTTTATATCTTCTAGTTTGTGAAGCTCTGCAAATTTTTCTCTTAATCTGACTATCCAAAAACTGAATCAAGGAATGATTTTTTTTTTTTTTAATAAACACTTTATCTCAGCATTTTTTTAGACAATTGCAAGATGCAATGATACAATCTTGGGAAATCAAACTGCTTAACACAAATGAAAAGGTTGCCAAAGTTTTAAAAAAACCCAGACAACAACAAGAGCTCAGGAATATGCAGGAATTAAAAAAACTAAATGGTCAATATTTTGGCAATTCTTTAATAAATATCCCTATGAAATGATTTATTATTGCTATGTTTTACATCTTCTGGTTTCCTTTAAAAAAAAAACAATTTCCAAAATGAATTTGCCTTTCCTTATTTATAATCCTCATCTTTTCCTTTTGTTTAAATTAATCTTTATTGTTTCCACAAAAAAATACAAAATAAGTTGATGTTTGAAATAAAGAAAAGTGACTATCTTGTATTTCTTCCTAACTTTGAAATAAAGATTGATATTTGTCGGTAAATTTTCAAACTGAATAAATATTCAACTTGAAGGACGTTCCCTAGCAGTTGGTGTCAATTCTAATATAAACCAAAGCTTAACAAATGCCATTTTCATTAACAGGTATTTGAAATGTATATTACTAGGAAAAGGTGTTTAAAAGGTAAACTGAATTTTTAGAAACTAAATATGAAATAAAGGTGGAATTTTTAAATGTTAAGTGATAGGCAAAGGATATACAATACTACAGCCAAAATACATATTCAGGGAGCCAAGAAAAGCAGCAAATGGACCAAGCAGACACGTACTTCCTAAAACACCTGCCTATTCATAGTTATTTGCAAGACAGATGGGAAACAAAATATGGCTGTGCCATACTATTCAATATTCTTGTGATCTACTAGAAAATTATTAGTTTCCTTTAAACATAAATAAAGTCTTACTGAAGGTGTTACCTTAGGAAGAAGAAAAATGTAAGAGCACTGCTTTGCCAAATAATCAGGGTTATTATGATTTCTATACATCTATTTCTAAAAAGCATGAAAAGAGCCTGGAAAAATAAGCCTTTCTGGATATTTTTTTTTTCTGCACAGCCATAATATGCCAAATGTTGCTCAAAAATCACACTGAATAGACAATCCTCTACGTTTCATAGAGGCTATGTTTGTCCTGAAAGGTGCACTGTACTAATACTGACTAAATACTGGAACTGAGCAGGAAAATGAAAAAAATTAAGCATTTGGACAAGCTGTGTCCATTGCCTCACTGCATCTCTTGAAAGTGCAGACAAAATATGTCAATGGATTTATTC
Source organism: Empidonax traillii (assembly GCF_003031625.1). NCBI lineage: Eukaryota > Metazoa > Chordata > Aves > Passeriformes > Tyrannidae > Empidonax > Empidonax traillii. Next base: position 597,424 of record NW_020955453.1, on the reverse strand, counting down.
AATAAAACATTACAAGCTGGTTATCACATCATTTGGGCACATGGCATTGTCATCTCATCTTTCTGTGCTTGTTTTATTGCCTTTTCACACTTTCAGTCCCCTGCTGGGGGTAGGTAATGGAACAGACCAAAGGTATCTCTTACTCATTATGATTTTTCTTGGATCAGTGTTAATTAGCCTCACAGTATTCATATAATCCAACTTGCAATTAAAAGCACTTTAAAGGGCAATATCCCTCCATGATCTGACCAGAGATCAAAGTCTAGAAACTACTACTGCAAGCACCACAGCTGGAGTTTCCCTTTCAGTGCTGTTCTGCAACAGAATGCCACTCTCAGGAGCTGGGGCACATTGGCAGTGCCCCAACACCGGCCTTCGGAGTCCTTCCCAAAACAGTCCACCACTGTGCCACTGTACAAAACATCCACTCATAAAACAGAGCAAGGTATGTCTGATAAAATTACCCTGCTGTGATAGCTCAAATAGATGGTATTATTTACCTGTTTTAAAATTCCATTCTATAAATTATGTTGTCATATGTATGGAAGAACTCAGCCATAATAATCAAATACACTGATCTTGATTACCTCCATTAGTAAATGAACGAACAGATTCAAAGAATAAGAAAAGTATTTCCATAGAAGTTATTTTGTTAGCACTGTGACAAGGAATTATAAGGTATACACTGAGAAAAGCATAGTGTATTTCTTTGTAAAGTGTACTAATTCCAACCAAATCACTCTTCTATAAAAAAAAAATCACAAAGCATCTAAGAGACCATATTCAATATTGGATATAAGCCCATAAAGAAAAAAAAATTCAATCTGCAATACAGAGCTATATACTATATCACAGTACAAGAGACAGACTGAAAACCACATACTAGCAGACTGCCTATACCACTTTTTTTTTTTTTAATGACTGTTAATATCAATATTTTCAACAGTCCAATGTGGCTTTTTTTTTCACCTGAAGTGTAATTAATGCTTCAGTCTTCTAATTAAAGCAAGAAACACTAATTATATTAGATTGTATCACAAACTTAGCATTTTTTAAGTGTTTTACCATATAAGGTTAAAAATCTAGCACCAGCACTAATTATACACGAATACATTAATATAATGCTATATAGTGTGCTCACTGTATGCCCTGCCAAAAAACAAGATTGTTCTGTGTGTGTGTTTTACAGTAATTCCCGAGAAAACTTCAAGATTTTATTGCATCACAGTCCACACAAATGCACACAACAGTTTCTGTTTTGGAAAACATGCTACTGTAACACCATTAGAGTTGAAAGAAACAAAAAGAACAACAAATTAACAAGTTGTTATCAAGAACATCTCCTAAATCATACTATCCCTCATACATCAACTTTTTCATTACCAGAATGAGGACATGGAAAGTCTTAGATTTATTCACCCATATTTCCAAATTAAAACTTACTGAATCAGAAAGCATGATTCAAACTTACTGCACTCCAAACAAAATAATAGTGGGTGAAACAAAGGCCTTACCATTATAACTCATTATGAAGTCTCACACTGTATACAACTGCATTAGATACCCCTTCAACTCTACTGCTTTTATTTCAATAGTAAAAAATTACTTTAAAATTGTCCCCTCCCAGTCACAACCTGAATGCTAAAATATTAGTCTAGATGGGAGTGTGCAGTTTAGCAGCTCCTCCACAGCAGTTTGCTCACCATGGTCTACTATTATCCTCAAGTAAACAGAATTATATTATGAAAAGAGATAACCCAGCAGACATTCATCACACTGCAGAATGATGATGAGACAAATTTACTATGGAATAAATCATCCACTTTAAATGCACATACTCTTTGCACCTTTGAGATTAAAAAAATAAAAAGTGCATTCAGTGGTAAACAGCTGGTTGTATAATAGCAGTTAATATTCCACTATGAAATAATAGGGAAAGCAGTATTCTGACATTTACTGTTACACAGCAGAAACAAGCAGTGGTGCTGATCATAAATATTATTGCAGCCTTTTATCTTTCCTGCTGTAACTACCCTTTGTAAAAGAAATTATGCCATACTAGGAGTTATTTTTAAATAATTTATTAACAAACAGCTCCTTGTTTATATCTGGCATCTCCACAAACCATAATTAACAGACCTATTTTTGACATAGGTGTGCATGCAAATGTATACACTCCATAAAGTGTCTCTCCCACAATACATATTCATACAGCTTTCTCATAAAGCCTACATAACCCAGACAGAAATGCATTATTCAGCATTTGCTGGATTCACCAACAAGTTATCTAATTTAGACCTAATAATGTGAGGCTCTAACACCCTAATTAGCATCAATGAGAAGCTGATTGACAAGAGAACGAAAGCAGCCACAGAGCAGCCTGAAGGATGGGGGAAATGACCACACTTCAAGGTCAAGAGAGCAGCTCAAGTTTGTATGGGAGCATCTCCTACACACACTGAAGTTGAAAAAAGGTTCTGCACCACTAATTTATAAAAAGGATGTCTAATACTGTAAAGCTTTAAAAATTATTTTGGTTGCACAATATGAACACAAAACATGCTGAGGTTCTTCTGAATAACTTCCCCTTCACACACTCAAATGAACTAAGTAGCTTTAATCTCAGTTCTGGTAACTGAGTATTGCAGAGTTTCATAAAAGAAAAATACTATAATACAAACAGGAAGTTTTACTTCAAAGAACAATCTTTAAATGCCTTGTGTTTCACCAGCCAATCAATACATCTTTACAATCCTTGAAAGACATAATGTGCAGAAATTCTGTCAAGTGTACACTAAAGGTTAAGGATCCTGTATGTGACAACTAAATTACATGTTTGAATGTATCTGTCTAAATACAGAAATATTAGACGTTTTGAATTCTTATTTCACTTTTGCTGTGCGATATTGGTACCACTGTTGTCAACAGCACTACCCTTACTGAGTCATGATCTTGCTTTCAGTATTAATTTTGCAAGATTTTGCCCTTGTGGTGGAAGCTGTTTGGTTTTAGGTTTATTTGCTATAAACAGATCAGTTTGTTTTGCTGCTCATTTTATAAAGTATATGTAAATACCTAAAAAGTACCTATGAAGTTGCGTGTGTCATCCATTCTCCCAGTCAGACTCTGATTTTAAGTAAGTGTTAAACCTCTAACACAAAAATTTCAAAATTTAATGTATTGCAAAGGTAAATTTGTAAAGGCCTCTAAAGTCACAGGCAATACATAATTAAAAAAATAAAAATTAAAAATGCTGGTTCTAGATGGAGCTATCTGACATAATAGATGGCTGTTCTGGTATTTCTGAATGAACCAGTAAGTTTTTACAAGATTACCTAGTGCTAATACGTATATCTATATTTAATTACATTTATTTGTGTGTCTATGCATGCATGATCCCAAAAGAATATCTTTCCTGAAGAAATGAAAGTGGATTAGTGAAAAATTTCAGACCAGAATGTGATCTTTCCACATGCTTAGGTGCAGAAAACCTCTTTTTCTTTGAGGTTCAGAACATACTAAACCCAAATAAAGATACACTAGAGAAGTTAAACAGAAAACCTGAGGTAAGGTAGGTCTAAGCAAGATAAATCTGTAAGTCGTGAATAGGTGCTTGCCAAAAGCATCAAATCAAGAAAGCAGTGGTCATCTTCTAGTCTGTTTCCCTTTCCAATTGTCCTGGTTCGAGGTAAGGTGGTTCAGTTTGGTTCTCAATTCTAGCTTTTGTTTGCTTATCCTATCCAACAGTGGCAAAGCAAGCTTGATAAGCTGTTAGGGATGAACTGCAGCCATCCTCACTCATGGGCTCCTCTTGGTTGCCTTGTGTTCCACTCCTAGTTTCCTTTTTTCTACTTCTCCATTTTATATGCCTATGCTACAGTTGACTGGATATATGGATACCTCCACATACCCACTATTTACACAGGATGTAAATACAGTACCAAGACATATAGATCCGCTCCTTTTCCAAGATTTAACCTCTCTTCCTGAAACTGGTGTCTTACAAATTGCCTCAGTTTTTTCATCTTTGCAAAACACAATTACATTATCTCTCTATCCCCATTCATATCCCTTCAGAAAGAAGAGCAGGCCCTGCACAATGCAAAGCTGAACTATTATGCCTACTGTGTCACCCACATTTAACTGAATCTCATTTTTTTAAATTAATTACTTCTTTATAAACTTAATACACTTCATTTGTTGCTCTTTATTGGTAAGACAGATGAAGAGTATTAATCTTGTATATTATTATTTGTATTTCTTGAGAGTACTGATCTCTGACTCCATGCTATTAAGGGGATGCAGTGGAAAATATAGATCAATTCAAGATGCAGCTGAGGGCACTACAAGTGTAGTACACTTCAGAAACCCACTTCCATTTAGCATGTTTATGCAGTTTGCCTTTAAAGGAGACAGTATAATGGGAACCATGGCAACAGCTCAACTATGGCAAAAGAGGCAAGAGCATGAACTATAAATATTCAAATTGCATGTAGCTTATAATTTTACTTTTAAATATATGAAGAATAAAGAGCTATTTAACTTTATACAAAGCATGTTTTTGTGTAATTTCCACTCATGCTAAAGCCTCAAAGTTTTCAAATGCTTCTGAGGTAGACACAAGAGCCATAGTGCAACAACTGGCAGTCAAGTTATGAAAGCCTCAACCATGAGACATACTAAATATGTCTTACAAATTAAGTTCTTATCCTGTGAACAGCACACACAGCATAGCCTAGGACACCCCAATCAATAACTAGCTAAGAAGTCAGTTTCTCCCCACCAGCAGAAGGCAGCAGTTCCGTCCAAAGATGCCCTTTTCTGCCCTGGTCACTTGCTGTAGAAGCCGAAATCTTACTGTGGATTTGAACTGTAGGTAACTGTATTTACCTCGCCTCTTCCAGTTTCTCAAAGTTCTAGAAATTAAGAACTTCTTTAATACAAGTATTTTGACTGCATTATATAGAAATTGTATCTCAAAATACCCAATTGCCTCTCTACAACAGCTTAAATGTATCTAAAGCAAGAGGCATCTTCCCTTTTCCACTTCCACTTGCATATTCTGCCTCCTGTTTTACACTAACACTATTGCTTTGGCATCAGACTGATAAAAGAACACTTGCATGTTTTTCTAGGTTTAATTTTCAACCAGAGGAATGCCCTACCACCAATGGACCATCAAGAAATTGTACAACCTGACCAAAATAGTGATCTCTGAAAATACATACTAGCTCCACTGATTGAGATACGATGTTCTCAGAACCTAGATTCATGTTATTAAATTTTGCAATTTTTTGCATTTCAAACAACTTTAATTGCTTTTAGAAATAAAAACTAAGGGAAAGTTACAGGAGTACAATCATGTGGGTCAGGAAAGGATCCCATATCTCCAGCTCTTAACCAATACCAAACGAGACTCATTTTCCTACTACTGGATGAGATGGCAGATCACCTGTTTTTACAGATGGTAATTAATGTTTGAAATTCATATAGGATTACTGGCATAACTTTAGAAAAAGCACATTTAGGTTCCTAATTTAGTACTGCAAATAAATTATTTTGGAGCAAAATAAGGCACTATTTTTCCCTGTTTAATCCCATGCAAAAGACATGAAATAGAAAACTGACACCTCTGTTTCACGGTTAGTGTGAAGAATTTTCAATTCAAAAAGTTCACATGAAAGAGTAAGAAACTTCTCGAAACACTGAGAACTATGTAAATAGGATTAGTTTCTTCTGTTTTTAGTAATTGGTTATGTAAAGGAAATCTATCCTGAAACATTTGTTCTTTAAGTATCCTAGGACTTAAAAACAAATTGTTTTGTTTTGTTTTGTCTCATCAGAGTACTGCCCAAAGTATAAAAATGGTCTTTCCCTGTTTGCTTTTTTTTTTTTTTTTTAAATCAAAATATTCAGGATCAGTAACATTTGTTATTTTTATTACTTATCTCCGAGTTCTGCTGCCTAGGTAAATAAATTGATGCAATTCCACAGAACACGTTTGAAACCTGTGGAAGTAATTCTTAACATAATGAAGTATTTCCAGCAATTCTCGTTATTACTTACTATCAGACATGCAACAGTTCTTCACTGAATATTCACTTTTGGCACAAATGGCTTACTACAACCTATTTTAAAGTACAAACACTCTGCCCTAAGCAGATTTCTGCTTCAGTGTACTTACACAGAGATTCTGAGACAAAAGAAATACCACAGTATATGCAGTGATTTGACATCTAACTCTTGTCTAGTAATTAGACATGCACATTACTGTTTTATACAAATATCTGCGAGATAACACTTTAAAAATGTCAAGACACATTCCTCTGAATATGAAAGTTTTATTTGAGTCTTTTTACAATTCCTAATTCAATACAATCAGCCCTACTCTGCTAAAACATTTTATGTAGTTGTAACTGAACATAGATATCACTACACCTAAAAAACCTCAGATACTCCAACACTCAAATTTTGCTCAATACTTCAGTTCAGTTCCAGATGACCAATTAAATTGAAGCAGACGACCACAATCAACTTACCTCTTAAATCTACTTTTACATTTACTTTGATTTGCAGTACATTTAATGCAAAATATCCCATATCATTTTTAAGTGCTCTTACCTATTTATTTTTCCCTTAACACTCTCACTCCATTTTACAGATTTCTTTATGTTAATTATAAAACCCAGCTTTCACTCACACTGTCATAATAATCTACAACATAGTCCTCAAATATTATTATAAGGATATCCACCTGCTATCACTTGACCACTAACAATCCTGATTATAAATCTGCCATATCGTGTTCCTAGGCATGAGTCATGCAGTAAATCAATACATGATACACTTCTAAATTACTAGACTATAGCACAGGAACTTTAATGGTTGAAGTCCGGCACAGTCTCAGGAAGTCCTCCTGGTGAATGAAAATCAAACTTCTGTTAAAGGAATCTGGCATTTCATGTTAAGGACTCATTGTGCTTTTGAATCAATGTAGATTACTATTCCACTGCTACAGAAGCAATAAAAGAAATGGCCTTCGTTACAAGAACATCATCATAATTGATGAAGCACTCACTCTTCCTGACCTAATGCTCCCTTTAATTATGCTCAAGGCAATTAGGATCTTTCTAATGCAAAAGGGTTATTTTTCTACTTGTTTGCCAAGACTGCCAGACAGCAACCCACCGTGGCTGGGGGAGGGTATTTGGCTTCTTTACTAAAGTGCTGTACTTGAAACCTTTTAGGAAACTGGAAATTGTTCTTTGGTAACAAAATTATACTGCTTGCACAATGAAGCTGGACTTTCTCTTGATGGCATAGACTATGGATTACAGCAATGCATATTTATATCCATTTGTTAAATGTAGTATTATAATATCAGGGAGCCCCTGGTGGTGAAGTGGTTAAATCACAGCGCTGTGAACGCTGAGACTCGGGTTCGAGTCCTGGTCAGGGCCCCTCCCCGGGCAGATGGAGCTCGTTAGCCCTGTAAGGCAATCCATCTACGTCCTGAGGACCTCGCTGCCACCGTCCAAGCATGCTTGGCCCCGGCAGATGAACCTCAGGATTAAAGGGTGGGCTCAGTTCCGCGCACACTGTGTCTCACCTAAAAAAAAAAAAAATCCAATGCGCAGGCTGGAAGGTGTAAAAACCTTCCCCGGTTCTTCGTTCGCGAAGAGACTGGCCATTAACATTATAATATCATTAGCCTGTGTTCACAAAGTAGTTTGGAGAGCTCAATTTTGTGTTACCTTTTGATTTAATTTTTATATTTTTTCCTGCACTCTAATGGATCCCAATATGCAAACTCCCTTCTGGTTCCATCTTTGATACCAGTGCTCTGAGAGAGGAAGACTCAGCAAAAAACCCTCACAGCTTAGTTCAATAATGCAGACTGCTGAAGTAGTCAGAGAGTTAATTAGAAAAGGCATTAATAAAAAAATAAATTTTTCCAATTCTTTTATTTTCACATCACTTTCACTATTCATCATAAAGGCAGAAAGAGACAGTAAGTTCAAGACATAAAAAATCATTTTTGACACAAATTTGATGGCTTTTATTCTACTGCTTCCTGCCTTGTACTCACTTAGATAAAAGTTTTTTCCTATCAAGTTTATTCAAATTTATGCCTGCATGTGCTTCATCTTCATGTTCCATACTCCAATGAGACTCTGAGTCTCAAGGAAGATGAACTGGGCAGTGGATGAAACAGTTGGGCAGTGCTGACTGATAAGGTTTCTGTTTCTACTTAGTGTAACAGAACATGGCTTTCAGAGTCTTGCAATGGGACTTCACATATCCCTTTAATAAACTGAAGATGTAATTCTGGAGGTTATTTTTCAGTATAAGGTTCACTTTTTTCCCCTAAAAACTTTATAAGGGGGTAAGATAATTAAAAAAATAAAATAAGGCATTCAGATTATTGTATCCATATTTCTATGTATGTATGTCTATACCCATATTTACACATGCACACAAATACGTATGTAGGTGCACCTATATACATGGCAGTGTTAATAAAGTAGAAAGGCTCAGATTTTTCTAATTTATTTGCTCAGTCAGCTTGCTGTGATGCAAACTGAGTACATGTCAAGAAATATGAAATGAGGATCCAACTCTGCTAAACCACCTAGGGTGGTTAAAGGCTCCACTTGCCTTTTCCCAAGACTGGATAACTGTTAACAGCTCTTCTGACAAGCAGGCTTGCATTGTTATGGGATGTTTCTGTTATAAAAAATAATTACCGGCAATACAAATTATGCTACCCCAAATATAATCTTTTATACCCTTGTCTGCTTATACAAGCAGAACTTACTTGTTAGAGGTGATTATGTAAGTTTATTTCTTTTATAAAGATTCTGAGAGACTACTATGTCTGTAAAGTGCTTATATTACCTTCTAGAGGAAGGCGACTCGCAAGAATGACCTCTTACTTTGACCTCACTGACCATGCAAGGAGACAGTAGAATTTATAAAGGTGATAATTAAAGGGTAAATAAAAAATGTGATAAACCACATTATCATTTTAACAACAATTGCCTTACACAACTTAATTTGGTATCTACGCTGACACTATAGGTGAGAAGTATTTGATAGAGCTAACCTTCCTAGATGTCAGTAAAACAAGAAAACAGAAAACAGGAGACAAGTCAAGAAAACAGTGACACAGTGCACTCAAGGGAAAAGGTATGAAACTAGAGGGAGGTTACTTGGGGAATTTCCCAGAGGATACTCTTCTCACCAAATGTACCTAATACTGCATTTAGATTTTTTATAATGTTATTTTAAAAGAAAATTGATTATGGCACAGGGATAGGAGATATCCTCAGTACAAAAAAAAGCTTAAAATACGAAGAGGAGGAACTGTACTTCTCAAGAAAATAGTTAAGACTTGGTAGTATGTTAAAGGCTAGAATGTCAAGACTAGAAACAATTAGGATCTCCATGGCTAGAAAAGAAGGAATGTTGCAGAGTTTCTCTGAACGATCAATGTAGGAAATCACAGCAAAAGTAAATATCACAAGGTGATTTCAAACTGGAACACATTAAAGATTTAAAATTCTGCTTTATTCTAAAGACTTCTGTTCAAGGCAGATTGAATTAAAGGTAAGTACATAACAAGGAAATAATTTGCTTTGCAAGGAGAGGGGAAAGGAAAAGAATATAATTGCTGTCAAACATGGCTCAGATTGAGAGAACATGCAGGAGGCAAGATCTAGTCAAGCTGAAGACAATATTTTCATCAGAACAAGTGATGCTAAAAAGCAAAACTAAGCAACCAACCCTATCCCTAAGTAAACCTATCAAAACTGCTTAATGCAGCAATAGAAAAAAGCCACTGACTAGTAAGCTTCCTTCTTTTCTATGTTTCTACCTATTCAAACACAAACATTTCTCTAACTGTCAACTTCTTTGCAGTGTTTATAATCCCTGCCAGGAACAGATCTGCCCCTAATACAACTGAAATCTCTCAGTAGTTCCACTAGCTCTGTGCGACTTGGGCACAGCAGTGTGTGCCACTGAGGACTTTGAGGGATTTCTTTATGCTTTTGATTCTAAGAAAACTTGTCCGCAGAGTGCTCCAGTTTAACCAGTACTTCCTCATATGAACAAGCACTGATTTCAATGGATAAATGTGTATATATATATATATATATATATATATATATACATATATACTTTTGCCATCCTCTCTGACCTAAATACAATTACAGCTCAATATTCTTAAGAAATTACTATTTAACTTGAAGAAGCAACATCTATTAGTAGACAGAGGTTTCATTTTTGGACACAAAACACTTGATAGTGACATTTTAATGAACTAGTATGTGAGGACATTGAATAGATGTAACAGTAGGTAACACTGAATTTGCCAATTGCTAAAAAGAACAAAACATTTCAGAGAATAGTTGGAAAATATTTCCCAAGGATTCTAAATCAAGTATAATGCATTAGACTTTATTGTGAGGTTAAAGAAAAAAACAGAAAGAAAATTTAAATATCTATCCATGAAGCCTAGATTGACAAAACAAAAGAGAAATTCCAAGCTTTACTCTGAATCATTAATATATAAATTCAGTTGATAAAATATCAAAGAATGGTTTCGGTTGAAAGGGACCTTAAAGATCATCTAGTTCCAGCCAGCAACTTTATTCCTTACTTTTTTAACAATAAAAAGTACAAATTACACTCTCAAACTCTGCAGAGCAAACCCAAAACCTGCCAAGTAATATAGTGATCATATAACTGTCATTGTAGTTGTAAAGATAAAGTTTCATCTTTTCTTTCACTTATAAGTTACTTTACAACAATGTTCTTTTATCTCTCTTTTAGCTGTTATGTTGAGAGGCTGGCAATAGGAAGGGAAGAGATCCAGTCATCTGTAGTGCACTCAACAGTCACTTGTTGACAGAAGTCTGTGATACCACAGCTTTGTCCACACTGTTCCACAAGTGGAGTTTTCTCCAATGTTTTTAGAGAATCTGGACGCAGTTTTTTGTGCAAATCATATGTACAAACCACACATATTTTTGACAGGCTGCTAACAAGAACTCTGCTCAATTGTAGATGAAAGACCACCTGCTAATTCTATAAACACTATTCTATATCACCAGTTTGCTTTGAATAGTGCTTTAATTCATTATTTTCTATATATTATAGTAGTTTAAAACATCTCATATTTTACTATCTACTAACATTACTATCAATGTTTCTTATGCAAAAATACTTCCAACAGCAAGTCATTTCACCTCCACATTCAAAATAAGAAAAGCACAAACTTACAATGAAGTCCGAGAACTGAAACAATGCAATAATATTAAAATTTCAATTTTTTCATTAATTAAAAAACCAAATCTACTTCAAGATATGAAAGCACACAGTCCCACCATTAAAGTAAATTTGGAAAGATGAAATTAAGATTTACCACTTGTAACTAGATGGAATAAAGCTCATTGTTCTACAAATAAGAGTTCCACTTTTCTCGTTTGCTGTCTGAGTCGAGATGAAACAATAAAACAGAAATAATGGAGTTTTTTATTCTTGATGTGGATTCCACACTGGAAAATATCAGACTGTGCATCTGAAGCCATTTTGCAATACTGAAAAAGAACTTAAGAGAAAACAATTTATCTGCTGTACAACCTGTGATTTAAAGTGTCAACAAGCTTTTTTAATACCTACTAAACTTCAAAGGACAGAAGACATTTACACCAGTTTTTTTCACCAATGAAATCTATACTTTCATTGTTTTGGGGGGGAAAAAGTATTTTATTTGTAAGAGTTACTGCCAATCAGAACAACGCATTAAAGTCAACAACCCTTTGGAAATTTTAGATGTTATTTTTGAAAATTAAAGCTCAACTGAAAAGAAAATAAAATAGAAACTGACTACAAGTTAAATGTACTCTGAAAGACTGAGACTTTTTAAACTATTTTCATTTAAGACAGAAGAGAATTTTTCTTGTAAAAAATTGTGTCCAAACATTGTCCAGAAAATTCAAAGATAATAAAATCTTTTGGACAAAAATCTTTTGCCCAGAGCAGTTGTGGCTGCCCCATGCCTGGAATGGCTCAAGGCCAGGTTGGATGGGGCTTTGAACAACTTGGTGTACTGGAAGGTGTCCCTTTCCCATAGCACAGAGCATTGGAACTAAAGATCTTCAAGATGCCTTCCAACTCAAACCATTTTATGATCCAATGGTAAATAAAATTCAATATATAATAGGCTGCAATTGTAATAGAAAAACAAAATAGTTTGCCTGGCAGTTCCAAAACACATTTAATCTAGTAAAACTAATTAATGCAATTAGACAACCCATATGCTTACTTCACACTTGGCATGGATATGTTTCTTGAATATATCCATTTCCTTAGGAAGTAAAGTATTTTCATCTATACCTCACTCCAAAATAATTTAACTAAACTTTACATTTATACTTCTTCAAAACCTTTAACACATCAAATGCCATTAAAAACAACCTTTTAATTTATAGTGCAATAACTCCACAGCATAACAATTAAAAGAGTTGACTTTCTCTACCAAAAAAGTTGAAAGTAAGAGTAAAGCTAGTTTTGCCAAAAAATGTATTTGGTTCCATAATTACTCCTTCACGAAGTCATAGATGTTGAGCTGATAATGAACTGATGCACCGTTTATGTCACCTTTGGGTTATTATGAAATTAATGCATATAAAAACAGTCTCTACTACTTAAGCTGAAGTGTAGCATTACTCAATTAAAGGAACCGTGTTTCTGAATACCAAACTTACGATCATCCACACCAAAAGGCACACAACAAACCACACCAGTCTTATTCTGGAACCTCTCCAATTTTTAATGATAAAAGTCAGAGCACCCATGGGACATACCACAATTCCTAAATGTAGTTCCAGTCTCTGTATCTCAGGGAAGACAAGCAGAGCTAAAAGTGTACAGCCAAGGAGTGGAGTAGCTGCCCTTCACAGAAATCAAGGAATTCAGAACTCTCAAAAGTGAAAGTCTGCAGAGATTACAAACAAGGTTTATAAAACCATGACAGCAGCGGGTGAGTACAAGAGTGTTATTCCCTCTGCTCTGCACAGCACCAGAGTCCATCATCAACTAGGTAAGTTTTAAAACAAACAAAAATACCTCATTTAGACAGCAGGTAGTGAACTTAGGAAATCTGCATTCACAGGAGTTCTCCAGGCAAATAGCATTATCTGCATTATCTGCATTATCATCAAAAAGAGAAATTAGATACATTAAAGGAAAATAGTTTCCAAAGTTAGAATATAGTATAGCATCTTAAATTGTCACTGCCAGAAACAGACTGATGGGCTCAGACTGCAGCTCCAACCTCAAGAAGAAACTGCTTCTGTTTCTATTCTTAACTTCTGTTTTCTTATCTTGCATTTGAAGCACACCTATGGGTACTGCAAATCCTGATCACACAAAGATCAGTTTTCCATCCTTAACTTCTGGCCTTCTTTGTAGGGAGACTGCTATAAAAGCCCAACAGATTCATTTGACTGCGATATATGAGTAGCACTATATGAAGGACTTCATTCTACGATGTAGCTCACAGTAAAGAAACTGGCAGCTTATCTGCATCAATCTTGGCTGAGCCTAAAAACACCACCACACTACTGTAGAGATGCTGTTTGTGACATCCAGACTAATGATTTTCTAACTTGCACTAAGGTGCAGCTAACTTCAATTGTCAGTGTTATGTCAACTGATAGTAACCCTCCTCATTCTCGTACGAACAATTTTCAACCAATTGTGTGGCACCTCTGTGCACCGGAGGCCAAAAGTTTTTAAGAAACCGATCTGTTCGTACACACATTCATATCATCTATTGCTTATGTTACCTCACACAGAGACCTATGCATCAAAGCTTGATCCTCAGTCTGTTCTCCAGGCTGTCTCATCTGATTACTTTTTAGTCTTAGGAAAGTGTTCCATCTAGGGTTTAATCTTAGCACATTACTACAAAAGATAGGAGATCTGCTTCTCTTCAAAAACTCTGCAAAGACAAAGGCTTGAGAAAGCTCATCTAGTCATTACATTCCTAGATCCTTCAAAAAACAATCTAGACGTATGACATCCAAAAGGCTGTTGACAGTAGGAAAGAAAAAAGTGTTGGTTTCATTGCTGTGGTATAGATAGAATTAAATATTGAAGGGATTGACACAACACAGATAAAGCAAGAAAGTAAAATATTTGGAAGAAATTATAAAAATTACTCCTTGTATTCCTTGTTCAGTGTAGAAAATGGTTTCATTAAAAACATTTGACTTCATGTTGTTTATTATTCTGGAAAAGCCAAGCACAACTCCACGGGAGCTGACTGAAAAGCTGACAAAAAAAAGTTTCAAAGACTCCTTTGAGGGGGAAAAAAAAAACCAAGAAAAAAAACCCCAAAAAAACCCAACCAGTAATGCAAGAGAAATACAAATATTCAGAAGTGTCCTCTGCAGTGAAGAACATAATTTTTTCAAGCCATTGTTAGTAAGCTCTATAAAATCTGTGAGACATTAGTCAGTTTTCTTCAATAGCCCCTTTATGGAAGAAATATTTCTGCAGATTGAAGATGACTTTCTGAAGTTTTGCATAGCAACGTAAGAAAAAGAAAAGAGTCAATAACAAACATGTTTATTAAAGACATTTTTTGCAAATGTATTACTGGTTTAGAACTGCTGTGTGACAGAGCCAATGAATAAGAATTCACTACCAGTCAATGGTCCATCTCTATTCTGAAATTTTTATTATTTCAGTTTGTCCTTATATGATACAGTGTACAATTCACAAAGTCTCCACAGTAACTCCAGCTTGTAGCAATTATGTTATTATGAAGATTAATTATTTATTTTTCTCAGAAATTCAGAATTCTGAGAATGTTCAGTGCACAGATTACATTTCTTTCTTGGCAAATATTTCTCCCCTGGAGGATACTGTTCACTCTTCATTTGTTCCATCAAAGCTATAGAGATGGTACACAACCATTGTACTCTCCCAGAAGTTTGCACTGACAGGTTGCATACTATGTGCCCCAAATATTACATGTGTTATCCTCCTGAAAGGATATTTATGGTATCAGCAACTCTGAATAACACATCAAATCCATTAGTCTTTTCTGATTACTGTAAAGCACACTATGTGCAATATGTATAATAAATGTACCTATAAAATACTTAAGGTACAAGGAGTTTTACTCACATTAGCATTCAATCCATATTACCAATAAGCAATATTATATTCCCCACTGAACTAATAGCTATGATAAAGGTCAGTAGGAGCAAAGCAGAGATTAAACCTAAAGACAAAGCAAAAAACGTGAGCAGAGAACTGACTGCCAAACTCCCCTCAGTTCTTAATACAAGACCGAACAAGGTTCCAGAGATGTTTCTGCAAACACCTATTCTGGGTCAATATTGCAATTTCATAATAAATGGAAGACCATACTAACATAAGGAAGATCCTTATATCATATTGCAAATGCAAGATGGTGAAAAAGTAACATAAATATATACTCACTTTAAAAGCACTCTTTCCAAGCACTACAATGAGACACTTAGGTAAACAAGACTTCAAGATTTAATTAAAACTTATTTGGTGGCAAAGGCAATCTAAGAATCCAGACTAGATCTCCAATCCCCAAATTTGCAGCCTCTTCAGTTATTACAATGCATCTCTTTATGGGGCCAAGCTGTAAAATAGCTTAATGAAAAGAACTGGTCAGCAAAACTCAATTTCAACGTATTTCCAAATAAAATAATGAGGAACTACACTATCATGCTCAGATTCTCTGTAACTTTTATGTTTAGGCACATACCTATACAGTTCTGCTGAAGTTAAGCCAAGACTGAGCTGCAGTCTTTGATTTTTTTTCAAGCATCTCATTGCACAGCCACCTTTCCTATTTTTGTCTTTCTCCATAGAGAAGGAAATTAAATACAACCAACCTAAACAGAAGAAAACTGAGGTCATGAAGCACTTAAAGTTGGGGGGGGGAGGAAGTCCCTTCTTCTTTGGTCTACAAATCCATGTACCTTTTAACTTTAATATAATGGCATTGCTTTATGATATCTTGGATATTTTATGAATTCCTAAAGCCAATATTACTTTGTTCCAAAGAACATGAGCTCTCCATGATCAGTAACGTTGCTGAGCTGTTTACAGCCCTGGGATCTGTGTGTCATCTTCTGTGCTTCCATTTTGCTGTTATTCTACACTTCTGGTATACCTTTCTACACTTTTCTCCTATGGTCATAGTCCCCCCTACATGGAGTTTGCACCTTATTCTCATTACATTATTAGTCATAGAAGTGTATGAAATTCTGTGGGGGGAAAATGGCTTTTTACTACACAATCCTACAAAACTAAACTAAAATAAAAACGGATAAGGAAAGAATTACCAGGTCATTATGCAATTGCTATTACAACTGAAGAGGTTGTAACAGAGCCCCAGGCAAGCCTAAGTGCACACAAAGTATGCCAAGTAAGGCAAGACAAGCCATAGTCAGTCACAGACAATGAAAATATTTCTTGTGATACAGGTGTTAGTTTGCTACTCAAATAGTGTTCCTGGTTTGGAACCAGCAACTGTGGGACTGCAAATAGCTGGTCTGTAGGCTGTGCAAACACAGATGACACCACAGATTTTCAACAATCCTGCTTGGCCAAAATCAGCCATATCCACTTTTAATCCTAGTTAGATGTCCTCTGGCTGTACTTAACTGAATGCTTACCAACCCCTGGACATGGGGTACATATCTACCTTTTCAGCCAGTGTTCAAAGTTCAGCAGCTATTGTGCTTGCAACACAAACTCCAGAGCACGTCCAGCAACTACTTCCAACTTGAATCTCCGGTAACGACCAGACTTCCAAATTTGGTTCACTTTTTGGTTTTATTGCTTAGGGGTAATACTTCTATAATCAAGGTTCTCTTCCTATGCCCTCTTTACCACCACTGTCTTCTGGACTGATTCACCTTTTAGCCAGTTATCTATCTGTGAGCAAATTAGCCCTAGCAAGCGTGATAAAATATTTCTTGACAAAGAGACAGGACATCACATTTCCTTACTAATAATACTAATTCATTCCCCAATCCTATTGGAAAGGGCTGACAGTCAAGTCTTCTGAAAAAAAGAAATCAGTAATGGGAGATGAACATCTCTACTATTTCTTCAAAAGAAAGTCATTAAGAACACCCTTTTTTGCCTTCAACTACTTATGTGTGTAAAAATTATTAAATACATATTTTGTAACCAGCAGTTGACAAATAAAATGGCAAAGTTCAAGTGAAGATAGAAACTTACATATTCTTCAAAATCCAGAAGTATCCAGACTTTAATTTCCCTGCATTGTCTCCGCTGAATACCAGTAGTGATTGCTGTATGGATTTTGGTCCTGTTATTTATTTTTCAATCATTCAATTAAAGGAGCATGTACCTTTTTATTTAAAAATGAGAGTACTCATTTGAACTTCATCAGAAACCTAGTTCTACACACAGAAAATCTGTCAAAATCTCATTAATTCACTGAGAGTCTGGTCTACAAGGAATAGAAAATAATCTTTTTAAAAGAGATTATTGGTCTTAATCATTTAAATATGCACATTTCATTTTTGAAGTGTTACATTGTGTCTACAAAGAAAAGCAAGGTAACAAAAATATCAAGTTTCATATACCTGATTTTTTAAATATTAAAAAAGCCAGTTAATATACTAGTGAAACTAAAACATACACATGTTTATAAACTTACAGTTCAAGCAATCAATTACTAGGTCAGTAATTACATGCATGAGCAGGTGCTAAATGAATCATATTTTCACATGAAAATATTGTTCATGAAAGTAATTTTTAAAGGCTGTTCTTAATACAGCAGGTTTTCATGTTTCAGTAATTTAATTTATCTGTTGGAACCATGAAAGTTTCCAAGGATTAAGTTCTTTCCTTCAGCATAAAAGGAAATGTATTTTACTAAACGCCTGAAGCCTTTCTATATTTATGTTATTCAGAGGAGTTACTGCTCAGTAGTCAGTGGTATACACCATCGTATATGTGAGTGAAAAGTGGGCTCTGAGAAGATGCACGGTCCATGAATTTGGATAAGAAGGCAGAATGTCTGAAAAAAAAGTTACATTCTTTTGAAAAGCAAATGTTTTCAGTACTACAAATGTATTCCTCCAGATGATCAAATGACCTTACAGCCTTCTGCTGTTGCATAGAAAACAGCCTTCCTGCTCTCAGTTCCTATGTCCAATATTGGAATAATATCCATGAAAAAGGCACTTTTTTGCATCATGTTTCCATGGGTGACATTTCCCAATCTAAAAGCCCAGTACTGCCTTACCCATGCTCAGACACTGTTACTGCTCAGACAAGGGAACCACGGAAAAGTCACACCAGGCCACTAGTAAAATGAAAATAAATAGCTAAATAACCTTATTTTCCACTGGAAACATTGCAAGCCTCTGTAAGTCAGGTCTGACAGGGGAGCACTTGAAAATATATGGCTCAGAAGGAGAATGACCATGTTGGACCCAATCCTTCCCACCGAAGGCCCTTGAGCAATAGGGGGCCCCTGAACTGAGTAACCACATGGTTGGAGTCTGGCTGATCCTCTCCAGAAGACACAGGATAGTGCCAATAAAAACCTCTGGATGTGTCCTGTGTGATGTTGAACTTTAAATGGGAGAGTATCAAGCACAAAGTCACCAATTAAGATGTTGCTTTGTCTAAGTAAGTCTTGATAATCATTCCTGGAAAGGGATCTTATAGCCTTCAAGCAACCTTCCCTAGAGCTGCCCTACCCCATCTTCCAGAGGCAATTTTCAGTTGGATACAAAGGTTGTCAGAAGCAAATAATGTGAATTTGTATTGCTCTCACATACTCTCTAATATCATACCTCTTCTGGTCAGGAACACAAACAATGTAACGATGAGAAAATACTACTTCTACTATACTAATAATATTTGTTATATATTTATCAGGGTATCATACAAACCATAAACCAGGTCAAATACAAGTACTACAGTACTGACATCTCAGGAGAGGATAGGGAGGAAAAGCTGTCAGGGACCTCACTGCTATTCCCACAGCAAGCTAACAGACACCATGGGATAAAACACAAATGAATTCAATGAAACCATAATCATCCTCCATCACTCAGGCCAATGGCAGGGAACAGCTCAGGTCCAGCCTGATGATCTATTTTACTGCCCAGAAAGAGGAGGCAAAACCACCTGTTGCACACTGGGAACAGCCTCTGTCCCACTGTTTTTGTATTTTTCCTAATAAGGGAAATCAAACAATTAAATGAAAACTGAAGATAAAAGAAGAGGAAAGGACAAATTGCAATGCACATTCTTGAAAACTGGGACCAGATTCCAGTTACAGTTGGCCAACTTCCAGTCAATTGGGACCTCTCTAGATTCCCAAGACCATGAAAAAAATCATTGAGAGACCTCAAAATGACATCAGCAAGTTCTTTGAGTATTCTTGGATGAATCCCATCTATTACCTTTTAGGTGGAAATTACCCAATGTTTAATCTGTCTTGAGGAAAGATGTTTAGAAACTATGCCAGGTGTTAAAAGAACTTCACAGTATTTCCAAGGTACTTCAAATTGTTTTCTTACTTTTATAAGCAAATATAAGTACCAAAACATTTGAGATAAGCACAGAAATCTGACTTTTGAAAAACTGCCATGTCTCTCCTCGAAAATGATCTAGGATTTTCTAAGGCAGATCTTACACCTGATTTCCTTGATGCATATGTTTCAAAAGGATGTTTGAGGCTAGAGAAGATTTTATGAAGACACTTAGATACACTGAACTCACTTTCTAATTAGTTCAATGGTGGCCTCAAGCTCCTCACAGTTATAAAGACACAAATTAGTTGATGCCAAATATCAAAATGTAGCATAAACATGCACTAGGTAAAACATCTTACTGATCTCAGGTTTTGTAATGTAGGAACATTAGTTTCTGATACTGTATTTGAGCATCACAAGTAGTACAGAGCTGTAAGATAAAATCAAACAAACCTTCATAATAAGGAAGTAGCATTTAACTGGCTTAAAAGAATATAATATTTCTGAGAAACTGACGCAAAAAGGTGCTGCCATTTAACTAAGTCAGGCTTCACTCGAGAAATTTCACAGTCTGTTTTTAGTAATTTCAGCAACACACAAACCTAGCTCAGAAAATGGAGACATTCATACAAAATTTTACCACGTCCAAAAATAGCCAGAAACAATGCTAATATACCGTGTATTTAAGTGTGAGAACTTGAATTAGTATGCAACCATCTACATTATCATCCATACTCTGAAAGTTAAGGAAATATTCTAGAAGTAGATGCAAGAAAAATTAAGATGATATAATAAATACAGACCACTGCCTACTAAAATGCTGCAGTTGAGATCACTGGATAGAGCTTCACTGATTTTAGAAAAATTTATTGTTAACTGTGTCTATGTATTCCCATTATCTTCTAAAATATAACTCAAGTTCCAAGAGTTTGGTAAGAAATTATCTTTTCCACTAGTGACAGAAAATTTTAAACTCCTCTTGCAGTACACAAGAAAACATAGTATCATTTTTAAAAAATTCTCTTTGCTTACAAAATGCAACTCTCAGAGTTTAGGACTACTTCTATATATTAAAACCTACCAGATCATGTTCATTACTTCAGACATGACTGATAAAACAGCACTGAATCTTTCTGAATGCATTCTCTCATATAAAAATGTAGTTTACCATTATTCTCATCCATATTCCCCCATCCATTGACTGTAAGATCTCAAAGGCCAAGTGAAGTTCGGGGATGTTGTCTTCACAATTTTACTCAATAAACACCAAACAGAAAAACATTCAGTAACTATTTCTAAAGATATATATTTTTCCACACCTCACATTTTTTTTTATCTTTTGATTTGCTCATCTAAGATATATTACAGGTTAAAAAAATCATGTATCAACATTGAAGTGCACGACATAGTGTCACAGAAGATCACATGACATGTTGCAGAGCACCTACCACATGTTATTTCATCCCATTAAATAACTATATTCGCTATGAATATTTAACTCATCTTTTATATAAATTATTAATTTAAAATTTTTTGCTGGGACTTTCAATCTAAGCCTTTCTGAAAAAATCATGATGCCAGAAAAGAACTCTACAGTTACTGCTTTCGAAATCCTCTGTTATATTGACCTTAAAAGATGTTGGAGTGTTATATCTGCAGGGAGACTTTGCTCTTTTGCATATAAACATTTTTAAATACAAATCCTCTGGAAAAAAATAAGGACATAGACCTATTAACCAATGAAGTGAATAAATGTTTGGTTTATAAATTTCTTATCAGCCACCACCATTCTAATAAATTCCTTGTTTATAGTTATCAATTGTTTCTCATGTTGAACAGTATTTACCTTGTTCACCATTAGTGATCCGTAATTTGAGCTGCACAGAACAAGCCCACAGAAAACCCCTCCCCAAACAATTATTACAGATTTGGTTGCAATTCAAGCACAAATATGTTCTCAGCATGCAATCAAATAACAGCAAACATGCTTAAAGTGACAAAAATCCAGTAAGCTACAGAAGGCCTGCCATCTTAATGGACAAGGCTCTAATACCAATCTGTCAGGACAGGCTGAAACGATCCGAGTCAGATCAGTGCTTGAAAGTGATGACAACTTCTAAAAAAAGTCTACAACTTTTCCCAAAGCATATGCATTCTAACATATTAGCCAGGGCTGGCACACGGACAGGAATCACCCATACTAATTAAAGGTTAACCTCCACTTTGGTACAGTTTTGCCTGTGCTAACTAGCATTCCCCAGCAACTGCTCCAGAACAGGCTAGGAGACAGGAGTGGCCAAAGACTTTGCCTATCAGGTGGTACACATGGGGTAGAAAACAGACCAGCCACTTTTAAGAGTGCTGTCACTTGTCCTTGGTTAGCATCCTCACAAAATTCACTTTGCATCCCTTTCTCCCTGCTCAATACTTAGCTTCACGTTCACCTCATAACCATAGAAAATTCAGCCACACACACACAGTTGCATCAGCTCCAAGCATAAGACAGGAAATATTGAGTGTAGTATTTGTCATTTTTAATACAAACTGTAAGTTTGTATTAAACTTACATTGCAGAGTTAATTAACATTTTTACCAATTTTTATGAACTGCTATTTTCAAAAAAATACCAAAACAAAACACACCAGAAAACAACCATCTATGAAATATTAGTAACCCTGCCCTTCTATGAGGGAGTAATGGTAATAAATTGGAATTATAATCTCTAATATGCTGTATAGTTCAATAAATATTTATATGTTATCATTTACAGTAAATGTTAACAAAACTATGCTTACCTATAAAAAGGCCTTGTTAGAAAACAATCACATCAGAGAATATAAAATCTACTTGCAACACGTTATGAAAGTATATCATGCTAAAGATTATAAAAATGAACATAATGTTTTTACCAAACAATTTTGAAGTATCAGTATGACGAAACATAGTATCAGTATGAAGAAACATAGGAGGACCCAAAGTTAAAAAAATCTCAAACACAACAAACACAGAATAACAGTTAAAACAGAATCCACTTGCATTTTTCATGTCTGCGAGAGGTTTTTTGAAAACGTCAGTCCCTGTTAATATATGCCAAATGTTCCAAAGTCACTATAGATTTGGACTGCTACACATTTCACATACTCAATTAGAAAATGCATTCCTCAAAACTGCAACTAAGAATCACGATAGAAGAATGCATTGGCATGTACTGGCTTCATTTGCAATTCATGCTTTATTGAGGAAAACTCCAGTCCCTATGTTTCAACTCATTCTAAAAGGCGTTTGTAAGTAAAACTACTTTTTAGTTCTCAAATAAAGCAAGATGGGCATATTCTGACAAGAAAGGAATTCAGCTTGACAAATACCTCTGCAAAAGTTCATCTGCAGTGCCCCTTTCCAAATTAAGGCCTAGGTACTGCCATCCTTTAGTCTGACTGTGGACATTTTCAGGCAGTCCTTACAAAATATTTATTAATATCTCTTAATTAAGCCCATATGTTTCTTTAAGAGTTGTTTAGTTCAAAGAAATGGAAAATTCCACTCCTGTACCCTGAAAAACACAACAAACAATACAAATTCCCCTATCAGTCTTAGGGTTCCAAAACAGTCTCTTCATATAATCAAAAAAAAAACCACCAAACCAACAGTGAAACTGCCATTCCAGAGCAAAATGTAGAAGTCTTCCTTGCCTACATACTAGCTGAGCAAAACAGCACAACATATGGCACAGGCATTAGTGTTTTAAGATTAAAGGAACAGATGATGCCTGCTGAAAAACAATTAATACAATGAAGCATCCATTAAAACAATATATATTCAATCTTTTTCATTTAATGTAATGCCACTCATAATTAGGACCATATGTTTACATATATTACAGATGGCTGGAAAGAGTCGCCATTCTAACATATGATTCTCCCATCAGTATTTTATACCATCTTACTATAGGCTGTTATCTAATTCTAGAGGACTCCTCCCTTTCCTTTCATCATCTGCCTTAATTATCAGCTCTGAAGAGAATTGCACTTCAAAAAGCTCTTTGAATATCTCAAATCTACACTGTAAGTCCAGAGGATGGAAAAGCCTTATCATGCTGCTGAAGAGATGATGAAATCCATAAATATGTTCTTTTTGTTGCTAGTATATGCCTCAGAAAATACTTTGCAAGCACATTCATAAGGACTTCTCAGAGTATCCTATAAATACCTTTAGTCTACATAATCTTAAAGAAAAGAGTGTGTTACCCAAAGAAATAATTAGCCAAGAAACAAGCTACTCTCAGTGTGGTTTTACCGTGACTGGCTGACTAAAGTACCAGAATAATATGCACATCTCAAGACAGAACACTCCCTGTCAGCACATTACACCTGTCTTGAGTAGCTGGCCAGGAGGGGCCGAGGGACCTGAAGAATGTTCCAACAAAGTAAGTTGATCACCTTGGAGCCATGCTTTCAAGGCTTTGCTCCCAGTCCATCCTGGTGCCAGCTTAAGTTTTGCTCCATCATCCATCCTCTCTTCACTGCATCACTAGCAATTATCTTCTCACAAGAAGGCCTGAATTCTCAACATGCAAGAAAAACAGATCTACAACCTACAGATGAAAAACGTATCCCTCCCATATTAAGACCTTATCCATTTGTCTTTCCCAAGGCCTTTCCTGGGCAGAAGATGAAAGAAAGATAACATCAGTCATCTCTTTGTACTGTGCTGGGTGACACACAAGCTGACAAATTGAAATTGTCTGCAGCTGGCGAGGTGAAACTTTTCACGCTGCCAGAAAAAAAGCTGCCACTATTCAGAGGCTAAACACTTTGTCTGTAAGACCAGCAGGACATCATCCTACAGACTTCTAGCTCTATTCCAAAAGTTAGTCATATTGGCTGGAAGACCGCAGTGAAAGCATGACTGCTCTGTTCATCAGAGTGCATGCTCCTGTGTGGCACCTCCCACGAGCCCTTCTTTATTCACAAAATCCAAGTCCAGGAGGGCACCTTGGGAAACAGGAGGGCAGGGGAAAGGTCAGCAATACGTATAGGAAGGACAGATATGATGGATTTCATGTGGCACAATTTAAACTGTATTATTAATTAGATTTTCCTGTAATGATTATATAGTTTGGACAATAAGCATCATCAGAACTGGACTAGTAATGACTCATTGATTAGACTTTAGTTAATATGGCTCTGCATATAAAGTGCATTGCTCTAGCCCACTGAAGCTGCGTAGGGTATTTTGTCTTGAGGCTTAGTTTCAATCTGGATGCACTGCATCCATATCTTCTACGTTCTACAGCCAATATTTGATGTCTAAATTGGGTGCTCTCTGCTTGCTTAGGATATGCATTAGCATCTGGAGCACATCACTATTCAGTAACTCCTTCATAGTAGTTTCTGTGAAACAATTGTTTCTAGCTAGCAGAAATTTCCTGTCATGTTTCTTTAGCTGGAATGAGCAACAGCTGACATTACATTAGCATCTCACTCTGTCAGCAGCTCTGTTTCTTCACAGAGACACCATCAGAGAACTGGGCAGGTGCCTGAGCCCCTCTACCCCTGTCCTAGGAGGAAGCAAGAGATTTTAATCGGTGATGAGCACAGCCCCAGGACAAGTTAAAGAGAAATCCACTGTGCCAAAAACAATGATGTTTGGCTTCCCAGTTTGCTGACTGTGATGCACCACTGCACAGAGAACATATTCTGTCTGTTCAGCAAGTAGGAGCTCACTTGCTCCAGTTCCCCAGCAAAGTATTTTGCAAGGTGAAGACTGCAGTCAGCTCTCATTCAGAGCTGGAGTGACCCTGCAGAAGTCTGTGGTCTGTGCATTCCTTATCTACTCTGCTGGCTGCTGCCTCGAGTGGCTTCAGTCCAAAAAGTATGACTAGACTCATGAATTAAATGTGCCAGGACTGCTCTCTGTCCTGCTGACAGCCTGTGTCCTTACAGTTAAGCTCTATCTCTATCCCAGTCACAGAAGCCTCACACAAACTCCGGCTCTTTCTAACCAATGATTCTGCCCAAGAAGGGTTGGAGTCAGTACTAGTTATTTTGGGTCAAACAATGCTAGACTTCATGGTGACAGCATCCCAGTGTGGACTATCAAGGTGCAACGCCCTGGAATAGTTATCACTGTAGCACAATGCTGTACCTTTGTACACAGGCAAGGAGAAAGATGTGTATGACTTGGCAAGATATCAAGACACTTCCTCTGCACTCACTATTACACTAAACAAAGTAAAAACATCATCTGAAAGAGTTTCTAACTTATGGTTTTAACCTTCACTGTCATTCTGTTTGGTGCTTTTTTTTTATGGCACCTTTATTATGGAGCCAGTGTTAAAAATAAAAGTAAATATGTCAAAAGGCAGAACTTTTCAAGGTCACATTCAAGGCTTGAAAGACATGAGGCTTTGAAATGGAGGATACTCCACATCCAGGTATAGTGGCATCACCAGCTGAACAACTTTGCTCTCTGGCCCCAAACCACTGCACTGAGAAGTCACAAGCGGTAGAAAGACAAAATGACACCCTCACTCTCTGAGACCCATCAACCTTCAGTCTCCTGTATCTAGACAACATTCAGATTTCAAAATGCTGTGGTTTTCCATGACAGCCCAGGAAACAGGCTTTTGTCTTTCCTTTAAAAGGTCACAGGGTCTGCACTAACCGAAGGTGCAGAGTCTCTGCATTTCCAAGGGTTTGGATTTGTCTTGGCCCGAGCTTATATATGCTTCTTTTAGCTGTGCTTTACTGTCAATCTAGCATTCAGATGATTACTGCCCCACTTGTCCAGGTTAACTTGGAATGGCTGTTTATAGCCAGGATCTAACAAACTCAACAGAGTCAGCATTGGCAGTGGCCAATCCCTGAGCAGCATAAGGGATGACCACATTCATGGGACCATTCCCAAGAAAGTTTACCAGCCAGTCTGCATGGACACTCCAGGACAGGATAACATCACAAATACAGACACAGAAATGGTGTAATGATCTTGAATTCTCTCCATGGAATGAACAAATAAAACCAGGAAACAATTCTAAACTATCATAAGGAATAATTTATGTATATTTTATCTAGAAATAATAAAAAAGTTGTAGTCATTATTGCAGAGTATTTTTTAAAGACCAATATCATAGTGACTAGTCATTTTAAAAAACCCAAACCCGAGCACAAAAGAAAATTTACACTTATTGACAGTCTTACATACTGACACATTCTACAGATTAAAACATTCCATGAAAACAACTTTGGCCATAGCTTCATCAACACTCAAGCAGACATAACTCATCATCCCTTTTAAAACCATCAGTATATCACACCAAAGTGCGAACTCAACAAAAAATGTGTCCATCTGACACAGATAAGGCATTTGGGTGTCTGCATGAAAACAACAAAACAGTTCACACTGGTGTTGGAATGTAAGAAGCAGGTGACAATTCATTAAATGTGTTTTTCTTGACATTTTGCATTTTGTATTTTTTCAGTTTTGAAATTAACTCAGAAGAACACTTTATACCTACTCCTGCTAGATAGAGAAACCACTGGGCTGCAGCAACAGCAAAGCCCACTTAAAGCTTTGCAGGATAACATATTACTGCAAACTTGCTCAAAAAGCAAACTCTGCTAAGTATCTTCATAAAGATCAGAAAAGAGTTAAAACTGCATATGCCAGTCAAGTAGGATTTGCTTGATTTTAACGACTGCTCTGTTGGACTATATCCCAGGAAGTCATTTTAATTTCATAACTATGGAGATTAACACAAGTGCTTAACTGACAAAAGACTTCCAGAATACCTATTTTCAGCATTCAAGGTCTGATTTTGAATCTAAGCCCTTTGAAAACAGGTATTTGGTACTCTAGCCAAAAGCAGTGCCTTGGAATGAGCAGTCGTCAATGTTTGTGTTCTCAGCAAAACAGGAGAGAGAGAGTTGAGGTAGCCTGGCTCTGAGAAACAGCAGGATATTAGAGTGGCTCCAAAATGGCTGGAGTACTACACTTCTTCGTGAGGACAACTGGTAAAAGGACACTAATCTATCTGTATTGCTTTGGGGGGCTAAAATACCAGGTTCAGATAGGCCAGGTATCTCTTCAGCAAAATGTATTTCCTTCCATCAAGAATTCCTCAGAAGTGGACTTCAGACTAGCTTTGCTGAGCTACACCAAGTTGCTGGAGATTGCTGGTATTTTAACATTCAGAAGTAAATGTTCAACCTTCAAAATTTCTTTTCCTACCTTCAATTACACTGAGTCTTTTGTTGCCAAAAGAAACAAACACAAGAAAGACTTTGATCTGTAGGATATTGAACACATGGTTCTGAACTAGTAGAAATAAAAATCTGAACCTTAAATATACATGGATATGCAAAATATGCTCACAGACTCAGACTAAAACTTATTTAGATAAAACAATTTTTTGTATACATCTTTCTACTTAACAACTGATAGTTATATCTCTCCCCAGTCACTTCTCTTATCCACTTTTCCCTTACATTTTTATTTTCCACTGTGCTCATATTCATCTTTTTTTCAGAAATCCAGACAAAAATTCAAATAACTACTTTTCTCAAAATCAGGGATAACAATCTTATTCACTGAATTACTGACTTCTCACTTACTGACAAGATTTTCTCTATTCTTCTTCTGCCTGTAGAGTGTGTTAATAATTACTTCGCAGTGCAGTGATTTTTAATCATTTTTTAAAAAAAAATCAAACTAGAGAAAATCTTTTCACTTAGTACAGTTGCCTTAAATCAGGTGTACCCAAATATAGTCAAGCTACTTAATTAGGACTAAGCTATCGTACAGTATTCCAGATGGAAAGAAACACGTCCTGAAGTACTAATTTCTGTATTGTGTTTATTCCTAATCATGTCATTAAAACCATGCACATTTTGTACTTGTTTGGAACTCCCATACTGAATAAGGCCTTCATCCAGTCATTATAAAATGATGCACGTGCTGCAGTCATCCTCTTTGTTTTCAATTTTATATATGATCATGTTTATTTTTGAGAATTCTAGAGAATCAAAAGTATTCACCATTCTATTGATTTAATGTGGGATACAATTTGATGCTTTCCCATATTTAAGTTCCTCTCTAGAATTTCATCTAAAATGTGTATTACTCTTCTTATGTATCTTCTTCAAAATCCTTTATGTATATAAGTAAAGGTTCTGCGCCACACAAGGGAAGAAAAACTCCTGTTTTAGAAAGGAAAACTACAGCATAACAGCTAACAGTCTTTTTCTGGGTAACATTCTTCTTATTCTCTTCTCAATATTATTGATAATATTGCTCTCTTTATACTCTCTCCCTTATTAGCCATGGCTTTGTTTTAGGTAATAAAATACTGAGTTAAACATACCCCATTAAGTACTCCCAGCCTTACTCTGCAGACAAGAATAGTTGAAGGAATAGAACACTCTTGTAGTTCATCCAGTTTATTACCTGTAGAAATCCTAGACAATTAATGGACTAATTTTCTTTTCTCTCTGCAGATTTGGTTGTTTTCAGAAGAGAAATGCAAATAAAAATAAAATGTATATATCGAATAAGGCTTTTTTTTTTTTTTCAGGATTGCTTGAAAAGACTGGACATAGACTCAAGAGTCCTGACTTTAGGCATACAATAAAATTTTCACCTGAGATAAAAGTGGTGGGAGAAAATACCAAACAGATTTTCTTAGTGAGGACATATTTTACATTACATTCTAATTACTTTGGGCAGTATTATTCAATAACTGACACAAAAATTTCTAACTCTCAGTGATCTCATTCTTTTAAAGTCATGCTGAAATTACATTTTAAACACTGACAGACGATCCTCAGAGACTTGGATTCAAATTCCAAGAACAGATCAAGAATGTATTTTCCTTGTGGTCGTGTTCAGTGTCACTTTGAGGCTGCTCTCTCAGCTACTTCAATGCTGCATACACTCACAGTTGTCCCACATGACACTAAAAGTTAAAAGGCAACATACAGGTTTGCCCACCTCCACTGCAACCCTTTCAACACAAAGATTTTCCTATGTTGAAAGGAAAAAAAAAAGTAAAAGTGTTTTGCTTATTCTGTTTTGTTTTTTTTCTTAAGAAAAAAAACACCCTGTATATCTGAAACTCCACAGAATAGCTGTATAAGCTATTATTCAGCTGTTAGTTGAATTTTAACCTAAGCCTGATAGTTCAGGTTGCAGGCCTACAAGAAGGTACATAGCAGGTATGCTCTTTTGGACATCACTTGCCTGTGTGATTAGCTGCTCTCTAAAAATAATGGAGCCTTGCAACTTATATTTTTGGAAGGTTCCTTACCTGTTCTAAGTTGTCAAATAAAACATAAAAAACCATCATCCTGTCAAACAGCCTTCCTCTTGAAGGGTAAGATTTTCTAGAAGGCCCTACTGACATACAAAACTAGCATGCAAGTTTCAGTCTTTTCCTCTTCCATATAACCCACAATAGTTATGAAGTATGTTTATTGCAGCCCTCTTTCTTTTTGAGGTTCTTGGCACCCAAATTCCTTTCCCCAAGCATGTTGGAAACTTTCTGTTTAAAGGTTTTTGTTTTCCTTTTATTCTAATTTCAAAGTAACATTAAAGCTTTCCAAAATCCTTTTTTGTTGGAAAAGTATAAACATTTTGTCCTTACTCTTTACAGATCAATTTTTTTTCCTCCACAAACTTAGTCACTCAGACTTCTGTGCAGGCTCCCTCTGGTTTGCTCTAGCAGCAAGACCCTGTTTGTGTCCAACAACACAAAACGGTCTCATATATTTTCCGAACCAATTCCCAAGAAGGTCTTTCTGAGCAAAGCTGTCATTCTCTGTTGATGACCAAGAGTATTTGACTAGTTTCACATTACTGAATTCTCTTTGTGGTCATTAAATCAAGCACGAGACCCAGAGGTGATCTAAAACACCATCATCACCGTGGGAATTGAAAAACAGCACTGCCGTCAGGCTGAGTGATTCTAATGGCATATGGAAAAAAACCCATCATTTTGCTTAGAAGAAAAAGACAAAAAGCATGCAGTAGCGTGACAAGCCACATCTTAGCCCTCTATTTAAACTACAGTGGACTGTATTAAGGTGAAGGCTTATCCCTTATCATGGAAAGTAGCAATTACAGTCACACATTGTTCTGGCTCTATTCTTGGTTATACTTAGATGTACCATCAAGAGATTTACTGTCAGGGTCAAGCCCTGGAAAATGTTAAGAAGCTGTGGAGCATTCAGCCTTGCAGATATGAAAGACCTGTTTGGACATGGCTCTGAATGACATTCTCCAGGTGAGTCTGCTCTAAACAAGGGACTGCATTAGAGAACCTCCAGAAGCGCCTGACGACCCTGGTGGTTCTGTGACTCTAAGAATTGACACAGCTTGCCTGAAAGACTTCACTGGAATGTCTCCCCACTGGATCCAATGGTCTTCAGTTCAAATGTCTACAGTGAGCTACTGAGACGTCTCTTTTTCTTTCTACAATGCTTCTAAGTCCTTAGACTTACACCATCCTTTTCTCCTTTGTCTTGTTAAAACGTTTCATTTACAAGCCATTGAGGTTAAAAAAGAGCTCCAACACTGTATTACAATCAATTTTCCTTTCCATACTAGAATTTAAATTCTAATCTGTGATTGTATCACTTGGCAGTGAAGATCATATGTTTATGTGTTTTACCTATAAAGAAACAATATGTAAAAAATTTAAAAGGCAGTAACATGAAATTTAAACAAGAATAGTGCTGAACAAGCAACAAAAACATGCTGCTGTATAATTCAAGTAATACAAGCAAATAAACTGCTAGGAATAAACATTCATTATGTATCTGGACGCAGAGTGTCTTTTAATCAGAAGTCACTCAAACTTAAGCATAGAGTTTCCAGAAATCTGACCTAGTTTCATTTTTAGAACAATTTGTTTGTGTAACGTGCATACATTTCAGTAACTAATGCAATCTAAAATAGCTGCCGACTGACTTAAAAACTCAGAAAAAACTGCAGACTAAGGTGAGAATTAATTTCTTGGTTTTTATTAAGATTATATTCTGCAGTCACATATAGGTGGTGATTTATCCTACCAAATGTTGAAAAGCCATTAACTTAAGACCTAAAACAGAGCACTATTGTGAAATATTTGCTTAGAAGGAATAAAAATGTTGAATTTTGTGTCTGAATGACAGAGTGGTCACATGACAAATGCAAATTAGCAAGTTTCTCCCACATGCATATATTTTCATCATTTAACAAATAAAACAGAAAATACATGCTCTTTTCCCAGCGCTGAAGAATTACCCCGTTCCTCATTGCATTTTATGTCATGCTGAGTTTTAGGCATGTTAAACTGGCATTGTAAAATGTAAAGCAAATAAAATTTGAGCACATCAGTTGCTTGATTGCATATTGAGCATATTAGTTCTGTATAATCTTGAAAAATATCTCAAACAATTATACTTAGAGAATTTGATAAAGTCACATGGGTATTTACATATGACGCATAATGATAATGATGGTTTTACAGAGGCCTCTGGAGATTTCAGAGAGTATACATTAATGAATTCTTTCTGACAGTTGCTACACAAAAATACATTGAAAAGTTTAATGCTCCACTGGATCTGGCACATACTCAGAGTAGTCAAGTTTTCTGTATGAAACCTCCATGTCTAGCCAGATGGCCTTTTCACAAAGTCAGAAACCATTTTGAGAATATCTGTATATACCTATGGTTTCTGAAAATCAATGGCTATTGGAGTCAACAGGAAGATCTATACTCAGTGACACTGGCTTTAGACCAAATCTGCAATACCAAGTGTACTAAGCATCAGCAGTTCCAAATATCTAATCCTAATGTTAAATATAATGACTTGTGAAAACCAGAATATTTGGTATTCCATCTTTTTCTTTTTGCTTTGTAGCTTATGTTATAGTAAGACAACCACTGGTCAATAGGAAGCAGACAAAATAGTAAACATATATTGCAAGTGAAAAAAAAAATTAAGAAGAAAATGCTAACTTTTATAACAGTCATTATTTTAAGTTGCCAGAGAGAAATGTAAAACTTTTCAAAGATTTAATATAAATATACAAAAGAATGTGCACCAATGCTATGTTTTAATGGACTTTAAATTAATTTAAAAGTAGCATTTTCTTTTAAAACAGAGTGAATAATAAAATACTTCTCACACATTCATCAAACAAAAGCATTTTGCATGTTTAAATTTTGTTTAAAGTACAACTCAGCACATCCAAAATGCCATTCTGAAATCAAATTCACTGGTGTTTGTGAGCACCTTAGCAAAAATCAGTTTTCTCATAAAACTGTAGTTTTAAAAAATCGAATTATTTAAGTTACGGAAAGTTGATAAATATAGGTTCCCTTTGCTCTGTAAAAATGAAAGTTTAATAGAAACTACATAAATAAAGCTAAATTCTTCTCTTTAAATACTATTTAACATTCATCTTTAAATACTATTTAACATAGGCGCTTTTAGAGTTGTCCAAGCTGAAAGAAAACCAATCCAAAAATTTGCCATGTGTGAAAAAAGATACTCCTGATATTTCTTTTCATTAGAGACATTGAGTTATTGAAGTTGTAGATCATTCATACAGAATAAAACAAACAAAAATCCCTCCACGCCTTCTCTTTTTAGCTCATAGCTTAATATTTTCATCAGACTTAACACAGAAGTTACCTTAGCTAACCTTAATTCACCATTAAAGAACAAAAAACTGACAACAGCCCTCCCTAAACTGACAGAGGCTTTCCTTTCCAGGAATAAAAAGAAACAAAACTGACAAGAAGTGACAGAATGCAGTTGCTAGTCATGTCATTTTCCTGGACTGGGAAAAAAAAAAAAAAAAGTGTTTTTGAGAGAAAGCTTAGTTTTTAAAATCTTGCAAAAAAATTTAAATCCTTCTTGCTGACATGAACTAAAGTAGGTTTAGAAACAGAATACTTGTGAAAGAAAAAGTGCTGGTTTCTATACTGGAAATACCATGAGAAGATATTTCTAACATTCAGAATATGTGGTAAGGCAGTATTTTGGTTTTCATTAACCATAGAACCATAGAATCATTAAGGTTGGAAAAGATCACCAAGATCATTGAGTCCAATCTTTGACCAAAAACCACCATGTCAACTAAACCATAGCACTTAGTACCACGTCCAGTCATTTCTTGAACACTTCCAGGGATGGTGACTCCACCACTTCCCTGGGTAGCCCTTCCCAATGGTTGAGAACCCATTCTGTGAAGAGATTCTTCCTGCTGTCCAACCTGAACCTACCCTGGTGAAGTTTGAGGCTTTGTCCTCTTGTCCTGTTTTCTGTTACCTGGGAGAACAGGCCAAGCACCACCAGGCTACAACCTCCTTTCAGGTGGTTGTAGAGAGCAATGAGATCCTCCATAAGCCTCCTTTTCACCAGGCTGAACAACTCAGCTCCCTCAGCTGCTCCTCATAGGACTTTCTCTCCAGACCCCTCATAAGCTTCATTGCCCTTCTCCAGACATGTTCCAGCACCTCAATGTCTTTCTTGTAGTGAGGGGCCCAGAACTGCACACAGTACTTGAGGTGTGGCCTCACCAGTACTGAGTACAGGGGAAGGATCACTTCCCTGCTCCTACTGGCCACACTTGCTCTGATACAGACCAGGATGCCATTGGCCTTCTTGGCCACCTGGGCACACTGCTGGCTCATGTTCAGTTGGCTGTTGACCAGCATTCCCAGGTCCTTTCCCACTGGGCAGCTTTCCAGCCACTCTTCCCCAAGCCTTAAGTGTTGCCTGGGTTGTTGTGACCTGAGGGCAGGACTCAGCACTTCACTTTATTGAACCTCATACAGTTGTCCTTGGCCCATTAATCCAGCGAGTCCAGATCCTTCTGCAGAGCCTTCCTACCCTCCAGTAGATCACACGCCTGTAATCTGGTATCATCAGCAAACTGACTGAGGGTGTACTTGATCCCCTCATCCAACTCATCAATAGATATTTAACAGAGCTGGCCTCATACTGAACACTGGAGAACCTCACCAGCTGGAAACAGCACCACCCACCATCACTCTCAGGGCCTGGCCATCCATTTTATAACCCAACGAAAAGTGCAACTGTCCAAGCCATGGGCTGCCAGTTTCTCCAGGAGAATGCTGTGGAAGACAGTAACAAAGGCTTTGCTGAAGCCAAGGTAGCCTGCGCCTACAGCCTTTCCCTCATCCACTAGGGTGGTCTCCTGGTCATAAAGGGAGGTCAGGTTGGTGAAGCAGGACTTGACTTTCCTAAAGCCATGCCAGGTGGACCTGAACTCCTGGTTGTCTTGTATGTGCTGTAGAGGCACACACAGGACAACTTGCAAATGAGGAAATTTTCTGCCAAACAACCAATAGCTGGAATACAACACAGGGCTTGATAACAGCTTTTTTACTCATGCTGAACACCTCTGTTTACAAACTTGAAAGATCACAAATCCAGCCCTTAACAATGATTATGAGAAAGTGGATGCATCTGCACTTATTCTTCAGGATCATCCCCACTGGTGTGCTACCTGGGATTAACAGAATTTAACATCATTATGAGGAACAATATTAACCCCAGTAAAACTAAGATCTCTCACAGGTAGCAGCTTTTCTTTGTAACATGTTAAATCTCTGTATATTTTTTTTTTCCATTTTTTGCTCTCCAACAGCTACCGAGGACCTCTGTCAATTAGGAATGGAAAATTACTTCATACACTGTGCCGTTCTTTTCCACAAGAACTGTGTTGATGGAAGATTAGAGGAGCAGTGAATTAGGCTATGCATCTTTTCATCAGACTATTTTTTCAAAAGCAAACTGCTATCAAAATATCCCAAAGAATTTATTTATGAAAAATATTATTACCATGAATATGCATTTTCTTGTATAACATGTACATTTTCCTATTCTATCACTATTAAACAATACAAAAATGCTGTTTATTAAAAGCATCTAGAGTATAATTCATAAGCCTTTGAGATGTATATTAACTAAACAAGTTTCACTAAGATATTATTGCTGTGTTCTCCCAAAAAGTATATTACGATGTTCTCTTTCAAAAAAGTACTTTATATATAAAAGGAAGTATGTTTAAAGCATTCTTCACTATAGAAATTTGCTATTTTTTTCTAAATGAAACAGAATGCTTTTTAATTAAAATGAAATGAATATTTTCATAACTAATTTACTTTTGGTCATAACATTGCCTTAAAGGATTGCCAGAAGTATTTTACTTAATCATACCACATTAGTCTTTCATTGGATTAGCAGGAAAAGCCTGAGTGACAGCCACAATAGTATAGCATTACAGAAATTGAAACATTCATATTCTTCATCTTTTTGGAAAAGACCAACCCTTCAAAAATTAATTTAAATTATTCTATTTTAAGCTGATTAAGACTTATACCTGGAATAGTCAGTTATTTTCCTGTCTACACAATATCAGGACAGTTCACTAATCAAAAATAACTCCAATTAAAAGGATGAAGAAGATAGAAAAGTCAGTAAGAACAATGCTGTCTTCCTACATATATGCATGTAAGGTACTTTATAATCCCCTTTCACACAACATCTAATTCTTTTAGAGTCTTGAAAGCATTACACACAACAGGCTCATGAGGTAGAGCACTCTTTGCTGGCTGTGTAGATACCTAGACAGGGAAGGCAAGGAAGGGCATGACTACAGGCTACCAAGCAGTTAGACATGAGCTTTCCCTGTGTTGTTCCAGAAGGATCTACCACAATCAAGTTCCAAGCATGAGATGGTACAAATGCAGTTAACTTCAGAACCATTCCAAAAATTCAAAAGAATCATTGTTTCAGCACAAGCCTTAACACAGCTCTGCATTAAAATTTTGTTGAAGAAAAAACCTGTCACAAATAAAGCACTCAACTCTCAGCTCTCTGAAGACACAGAGCAAGCTGCAATTGTTCAGCCTGCAGAAGCAAAGGCTCCAGAGACCTTACAGCAGCCTTCCAGTACCTGAAGGGAGCCTAGAAGAGAAGTTGGAGAGGGACTTTTTACAAGAGTATGAAGTGATAAGACAAGGAAGAATGGGTTTAAACTGAAAGAGGGTAGGTTTAGATTAGGTATTAGGAAGAAATTCTTCTCTATAAGACTGGTGAGGCACTGGAACAGGTTGCCTGAAGCAGCAGTGGATGCCCCATCCCTGGAAGCGTTCAAGGACAAGTTGGATGGAGCTCTGAGTGACCTGGTGTAGTGGACAGTGTCCCTGCCCACAGCAGAGCGTTGGAACTAGATCTTTAAGGTCCCTTCCAACCAAATCATGCCATGAAGTACCCAGGTTATACCTTCACTCTTTTTAAGTGAAAAGACTCAAGAACCCTGCACAACTACTACCAAATTTGATTTGTAAAGCTGTTTTCAGTGATTTTCAGACACATAAGACTGGTAAGCAGATGACTGAAATAACTGTTCAGTGTGAAAAACGGAATGTGTGTTACCCCAAATAATTTGACAGAAATTATATGCAAGGAATACTGGAATTTTCAACCGTACAAAACACTGACTTGCATGTTTTGATGCTCCTTCTACAAATACCATTTCACTCAACTGCATTTAAATTAAGATTGCACAGGTTGTGCATAAAATTTTCCCAATGGTCAGATATTCATGGCTACTGTATCTCAGTCAGACGTTCTGATAAGACATACAAAATGCTTCAGAGGAGGGCACTACTAATTAACCATACAAATCTTCTTTTGATGTCTGCAATGGCAGCTGCAAATTTATTCTCCACATTAACTTTGATCACAAGTTCCAGAGAGCTGTAAATCCAATTTTACCACTAGAGATTTCTTAAGTAAAAGATATGACGTTTAAGGTTTATTATGTCTTTAATTTTCTTCGAAATGAAAATTCTTTTAAAGTCTTTCATGTTAATAGCACTGCTGAGAGGCTAATCCTAAAGGCTGCTAATAGTGCCAAGGAATGTAACTGTGGATCTCATAAAAGTGCACACTTACTAATCAGTCTTTCGGTGGAAGATGCAAGAAAAATGAAAAACCCAAATGCAGCCTTTTATATGCCTCTCCCATGTACACTGCAAGTGTACATGTTCCTGGCAGTGAGGCCATCACTCTGGGCTTCTTGTGCAGCTGTTTGCTCTCCTTGCCTCTGCTGTACACAGGTTGAAACTTGGCAAGCCCAGAGCTCAGCTCTGTGAGAATAAGAAAACCATACCTAAGTGACACTGCCTTAAAAGTGCTTCATATATGCTGGTGGCAGGCCATTTCATGAAACACAAGTTCAATAAACGAAACTTTTCCTGTTGTCCTTCCTACTTATTTCTGAATTTGGGTCATTTCATCACAGTATCACAACAATTGTTTTTCAGAGCATTAATACAAAGTATCAGTATATTTATAGTCACAAATCTTTCTCAAAATAATGTGAATTGTTAGTTATTTCAGGATTTCAGATAAAGAATTTTCTGGAGACATCTACATCTGATCCTTGACGTTTCTTACTGTCTATTTGTAACAGGAAGACCAGGAGAACATCAGCTGCTCATACACTGCTCATACCACCTGGGATGGTGGCAATGTACCTCTGTATCTCCAAGAAGCAGGCTCAGACACTTAATGCAACCACAGTTCAAAGGACATTTCTTGAACAACAGGTGAAAAATCTGTAGCTGTGCATGATCAAGGTGAGAGGTATAGGTGAAGAAAGTCTTGATGACACAGGAGGAGTCCTGCAAAGATACAAGGACATACCTGGCCAGGGATGTTATCAACAAGCACTGTTAAAAAAGGAATAACTGACAGTGAAATAGAAGCAGCTCACTGCATATCAACTTAAAGCAGCTAAAATTAGGATTACATGACTGAGACAGAAAGGAATGAACTGTCATAATTGGGTCTCAAAGGCATTTAAATAGAAAGTATATGCAGGGCATGTATAAATGTTACTTTATCAGATGATATAAATTTCAACAAAATTACTTCCTTTTTATTGTCTTATACCCCTTGCCCCAAGCAAAAGTTTACTTCCCAAATGACTATGTGAGTATCAATCCATTTTTATTTCACAGTATGAATAATAAAGTTAACCTATGGATACACATTTACTCAGTTAAAACTAGCTGAATTCAGTTAAGATGTGTATTATTGAAAGAAAATGGTTCTCAGGAAACACAGCTTAAAAGCATGCCCTGCTTCTTTCAGATAGCCTTCAGTATATGTAATTAATCAGCAACTCATTAGGCACAGAAAACAAACACAAAAAGGTTCAGAAAAGTTCTTGCTTCAATTGCCTGACTCTATTCCTAAGAAATTATTTTTACTTACTTTGTCTCTTTCGGTAGGTGTTAACTAATTGTGTTAGTACAACTTGCAAGTATTCTAAAATAACTAAAAAACATAAACACAGATCCATCCTTTAAGATACTACTGACTTTGTATTAACGACTATGTTGTATATACGTTAAGAAGTTTCTCTCTAAAGACACTGAGTCAGCTTTAATTGTTTATGTAGGGTTTTTAGTGACACACTTTGAAGCTAGACAGCAACTCTTTGATCTTTAAAAGCTTAAATGAGAGACTCAAGTGTATATTCTCAAACCTGTGGTTAATCTGAATTAAGACTCAAAATGAGGGACTGATGCACAGTTCATATGAATCAGGCATTTTAAGATGACAGTGGCTAACTGATTAGTGCCTGAAATATGTCATTCTTAAAGAGAAATAAATCCTAAGAAACATTTATCCTGCTTTTTCTTTTTTTTTGGTAACAGTCTGATATGAAGACCTCATTCTGTAATATACTCAAAGAGAAGCAATTCCAATTCTTCCTGGAGTCAACAGACACTGTAAAATATTCAACTACTCACATGACAGAAAAATGTAAGAACTTCAGTTTTGCCCTCAGAAGCCAGCTAAAAGAAGGCAGTATTTTGAAGTTGCACCATTGCATTTCACATCCATGTAGAAAATTCCACAATAACTGAAGAGTGAAATATAACACTACTAGGTGATTTGTTTTTCTTCACATAATGGTACTTTGATTTTCTCCACATTATTTCCAAAAAGAAAGAGGTTTCTTCACTCTTTCCTCTTCTACTTTCCTCTTCTACTTCTATAATTACATCCCGGCACCACTCCCAGTACACACACACACACACACACACACACACACACACTTGCTGAAACCATTATATCAGCCAAATCTAGGTTTGAAAACAAATGAAAAGAACACTGGTATAATAATTCCTGATGTTTCAGTAACATCACGTAACGCTCTTGCTTTTAAAGGCACAATACACTTAAAACAGATGTGCTATTCCAGTTAAAAGTAGGCATGGTAGGCTCAGAGAAAGGACACACAGACACCCAGATTTACAGAGAGACTGCAGTTAAGTCTGAAAACAAACTTAGTACAAGAAAGGTGAGCCTACCAGTGTCCTGCCATGACTCAACTATTGAATGTTGAGAACAACCCCCTCTCACCTTCCCCCCCCCCACCCCCAATATACACACACCTAGCTGAAACAGCAGAATGACTGGCTCTCTCCCACAGAGATCCGGAATTCGATCAAAGTCTCTCTTCTCCATCACAGGAGAAGACCATGTCTACTGTCTTATACTGAACAACAGAAGAACGACAAAAGCATTCATCTGACTCGTAATATAGATGGATTCTATGATGCTATAACAAAAAGCAAATAGTTTGGAAGAAGGGAGACAGGGGTCTATGCAAACATCCAGCTTTGAATGTTTTCTCAGTCTTTCATCACCTTCACTGAAGAAGTGTCACAGGACTTCTCTCAGATGTATTTAATATACCTGCACCTACTTAACCATGTTCCCTGCTGTGGGAACGTTGCTTGTTTTTACGTGCAACATGTGGGACAGTAATCCTGAAATCCTCAACTTAGTGTCAGCACAGAGGCAGCAGTTGACACTTATGGGTGTTACATGCTCAGCACTGGCTGTAGCCTTCAGCTTTTAATCATATCATGACTGCAGAGCCATGCTAATAGCAAGTGCAGCCTTCAAAAATGAGATATAATTCCTTAATTTGTCACTTATTGCAAAAATCCTGAGGAATAGTTTTAAGTTTTCCTCTATCATAGCTAGTTTCCTACTTTTTCCTCTTAATTTTAATATTAAAGCTTTATGAGCCTAATAAAGGAAGATACAAAAATGCTCCAGTTGAGTATTCAACCAAATTCTATTGACCACAGGAGGTTATGAAAACCACTTGCATGCACAACATAAAATAAAACTGTATTATCAATGACAGGAAACATTATTCATACTGGTATATAACTGATTTCAAAATATTTATTAACTTTCAAATGAGGATTATATAGCTCCTCCACACAGAAAAAATTAACTAATTCATTTACTATCCAGTGAGACTTTTTTGGGGACCTCTTCACTGCTAGCTGACAGTCAAGCATTGCAATCACATGGAGCAGTTGTGGTCTCAGATTCAAGATTTCTGTGGTACATCTCTTACAGTGCTATGGAACATCTGTCAGTCCAGTGCAAACGTGAATGCTCTTTGGATCTCAAGATAGTCTTAAAAAGGAAGTATGAAAAGAACATCAAAGCAAATACAGTAGTCACTGTTCATCTTGGTGGGAGAGCAGTTAGTAATGCAATATTGTCACTGACATTACTGGGTTTCAGAATGAATTTCCTGCTAAAAATAGTTAGATTACACTGTATAGTACTGTCTTCAATCATGATGCTAACTCTGGGCTCCAATGAGAACCAAATACTGCCCTGTATTTGCCCTAACTTTTCTCACCTGCATTTTCCATCTCCCAACCCACTTTATGACATTGTGATTTTTCAATTTAAAGTGTTACTGTCTACAAAAACACCTTGAAATGATCAAAATACCTATGTGTTATGATTTGAAAATTTCAATTAAAATCAATTTTTATTATTAAAATGAGAGGGGAGAAAAAAAAACATGTTGCTTTATCTTGGATTTTGTTCAAACTTCTTCCAGAACATAGGAGATTTGGAATCAAAAAATCACTTGTCCGTGGCCAAATGCAGATGAAATATTCCTCATTTGACTATCTCCAAATACTATTGTCATTTTATCAGACTCTTTACTAGACAGCACAGACACATTGGAAAGAAAATTCTGACCGTAGAGATGACAACTATTTTGTAATGTACCATTACAGATTTGAAAGAAAATCAGGATCAATTAATTTCATTTGCTCTTAGTGACAGAACAAGAGGCAACACTTCAAGCTGCAGTAGGGTACATTAGCCTTCCTACCAGAGGAGAAAATTACACTCACCAGATCATTAAACAAACTGCCAAGTGAAGTTACAGACTCATTATTACTTGAAACATGACACCTATCAGAGAAGCCAGAAATATTAAATCTGCCTTGCCAAAATAGTAATGAATTGTCCATAAATTCCAGAAGAAACATATTCCAAAACAGAAATGGTTTGATTAGGCTACAAAAAATACTTGCTATTACGGTCTGCATTATTTTGTTTAGTTAGTAGTAATAAATATGAAAACTGCTTTAGCAAATAGCCTCCTGAAAGATTATTCAACTGGCCGTGTATTTAATAAAGCTTTTTGTTATAAACCTTCACTTCTTTTCTTAATGTTTTGAAAGTCATAACTTTATAGACTATAATTGAGTTTGGGGCAGAAAATAAAATCCCTTCAGTTGTATTTTTTGCACAAATTTTCTATTCTAGAAACAAAATCAATTCCATCTGCTAGTTATTTATCTCAGTGTACTACTTATCTGAAGAAAACCACCAGGTACAGGACTAAACACAACCCTCGGGCAACCCCTGTGCCAATGGCAGGTGCCCAGCTGTCACAGCCAGCTCCTGCACAAAGGGCACTCTGTGTCTGGGAGCAGGACAAAGGGTGCTCCCGAGGGGGAAGTGAGCTGGCGGCAAAGGTGGTCCTGGCAACAGATCACCAAGCATCAGGCAAAGGTGCAGGACAGGGCCAATCCAGGAAACCCAAACAAGAAGTAATGAGAAAAGTTCATGCCAGCATGGCTCAGTTGGGGAGAGAGGGTGCCAGGTTGGGCTGAAATGGGGCTCCTGGGCCTTGGGCAGGGGCACTGAAGCCCAGTGCTGCTCTCAGGGTTCAGACAGGGTTCAGACTCCCACCACCAAAACTCATTGCTTCTGGTTTTGAAGGTTTGAGTGTTTTGTGAAGTGCCATGCTGTAACTCAGATTCTACATTCTGTTTTGTTGTTTTTTTTTTCTCTGCCTTAAAGTAAGTTCTATTTACAATGGTCAGCTAATTGTGAAAATTAAACTATTTCAGTACACCTAGGCTAACCTCTGTCACCATGGCACAGCTATTAAAGTACACAGATGGGTCATGCTTAAAAGGAGCATCTGTGCAGACATCTGCCATGCTGGGAGAAGGTTTCCTGCAAGCTTTAATGACGTAAGTAAATGACACAGAAGTCTAAAAGTTAAAGTTGTGAAAGCACTAAGTTTAGTGGCATGCATACAGAAGAGATGAAATTAGCAAGGGCAGTAACTAGCACAATAGCAGTTACAAGCACTGCACTGCCTACTTCACAAGCATTGTCTTTGAGCAGGTATCCATGGCTTAAGAGAGGGAATATAAGGCCTTGTATTTAACCCTAGAACTCATCAATTTTATTACAGATATCTCAAGCCACACATTAAATGGTTTTCATAGACAAAACATCAAAATTCATGAACTAAAGCTCTAACACTAGTCCTCTCCCAAACAGAAAAGTCATTGGGAGTCTGACAAAAAAATCGATCTCAGTCCAGTAGATCATGCATTTCACTTTCAAGGACAGCCCAGAATAATATTTTGTAAAGACCATGAAAAGGAAATACGTCAAAAAAATTAAAAGATAGAATCTTTAGCATAAAAAACTGCTAACTGTAAAATAACAACCAAAGTTACAATGATTGACAATTTAGCAATGTTCTTTTTTCTTCTTAGATATTAAAGTTAATTAAAATTGGTGAAGGCATCAAGTCATTTGTGACCTATCCTAAATGTAATATAATCTCATCTGAAAAGCATGAAATTGCTCTGCCTATATCTATTACTTCAATTCTTGATAACTATTATAGTCATTCAATAATCCAATTACTAAAAATTACATTGCAGAAGTAGGTCTATGCAATAGCCAAAATAGAAAAGTCGTGTGACACTGCACAACATTAAGAATGTCCAAAAGAAACTTACTAGGTAAA
The DNA here is from genome assembly GCF_003031625.1 of Empidonax traillii. Classification (NCBI taxonomy): domain Eukaryota; kingdom Metazoa; phylum Chordata; class Aves; order Passeriformes; family Tyrannidae; genus Empidonax; species Empidonax traillii. Next base: position 553,631 of record NW_020955453.1, on the reverse strand, counting down.
ACAAACTGAAAAAAAACAAACTGACTTCCAACAATATGTATCTCTGAAAGTGTTGTTGCAGAACAGAACACTCTGTGAACACATACACAGAGTCAAAATGTATATTGAATCTAGAATGTAATACTAAAATAGGTTTTTAATGTAGTTTGGAAGGTGCTAAGTTTGGCATCAGTAATAGGCATTCTTGGGTGCAGACCAAACAAATATCCTAGAATGCAGGAACAATGTACTCATTCACGTACAACTCCATTTCCCACTGCACAACACACAAGGGGTTTATGTAATACTTGAGAGTAAAGAGCCACTGAGAGACAAGCTTTGCAGGCAAGAGAAAAGATTCCCAGAGGAAGAGATATTTAGCAAATACTGGTGTTCATCCTCTACCTCAGCTAGCTCAAAATCTGTTTTCAGTTCAGAGCTTTTTAACACTCATAAATATTTATCTTAAATTTATATACACAAGGAATAGTTTATTTTGGCTAAAGTCTTGCCCAAATATCTGGCAAAAATCTAGCATTTCAGTGTCAGATCAGGAAACAAATCCAAAACTACCCTTGCTATGGAAGAAAAACTGATACAATATTAATAGTACAAGGTTGCAAAATGTTTGACTGAAAGGTTGAATGAGAGTAAATCAAAACTGTTCTGTTTTCCAAATGCTTTCAAATTTTAAAATGTAAATTATATTAAGAATCCCACAAAACTAGCTAGTGAATATGCTACTTTGGTATGAGCCCACCTCATTAACAGTTAGTTTAGAGAAATCATTAGCTGTTATGCAAAGTTAGAGGAATGCCAAATGGTAAGAAACAACATTTGTATTTATCCTCAGTTTTACACTTTAGGTTATGAGGATGCAGCGTTCAAATGAGCAGATCATCAAGCCTGATGGAAACCTGCTGGCACTGCTGTCCTTAGCCAGTTGGGATCCATGGTCTGATGTCTCACATCTATGATCAGAATCACTAAAACCCAGTGTTCCCATCCAAAACTACACAGCACTATCTTTTTTTCTTAGTACAGAAAAACATAATAGAATTATCCTAAAAAATTTAAGACCACTTACAATTTCCTTCTTGGCTAGGATTTATAGAAGGGAAGCACTTTATAGAACATTTAAAACAGTCCTGTGAAACAGAAATAATGGGGGGGTTATTTATTTTGTTTACAGATAATTGAAATATAATGATCACAAGAAAGAAGGGGGGGTTATTTATTTTGTTTACAGATAATAAATATAATGATCACACAACTTTTTACTATGTATTTCACTATATGGAACTAATGAGTTTTTTTAAATCCATATCGAATAAAAGAAAACCTCCAAACTAAACATTAATTATCATCTGCAACAATAAAAAAAAAATCTTTGTTTTCCATTTTGAAATTACAGGTAATTTAAGGCAAAAATCTGAATTGCACAACATTTTTTGAAAAAGTAACTTTTCAGAACTTGTTGTATGCTGTTTTCTTCTATACTCTGGACTAAACAGCCCAGAAAAGAAACTGTTTGCATACATTTCTTTAAGGTATTTACATTCAGACTTCATGTATGAAAGTATGTTTCTCTGAAATTCTTTATAAATTCAAAGCACAATCTGACCCTGTAAATCTCCAGAACTACTGAGGGGTATTGCAGACAGGTAAGAAACAAAAGATACAGACGCACTCTCATGCATAAGGGAAAATAAGATTCGGGCCTAATTTTGACAAATTAGTTACAAAAATTCATACCCATTTATAAACTGTGCACCCTCACTGAAGTTAACACAACCCTCAGAAAATGCATTTATATTATTGAGATCCAGTGGATCTAAAGTCACTGCCACAAAAGCATTACAATTTCTATTGAGTGATTACTGCTGAAAGGATGAAAATGCAAATAGAAATAATTAAGGTACAGTGTTATATAAGTTGTGAGAAAACTGCAGACGTTATTTACTTGTTATTTACTGCCTTTCTCTACTTAGTCAGAAGCTCCCCTAAAGCCTATGATCTTTAAAAGATGACAGCAAGTGGCCTTGCAAGGACATCAGCCAGTGCTCTCAGCACTCCTGGATGCAGCCTATCAGGTCCTATGGAGTTCTTGCAGGGAAACTGTGTTTTGATCCTCACCCACTCCTGGTAGTTCTTCTCCTTTGACACACTGTCGTGGTTTTGCTTTGGGTTAATTTTGCTTTCCACTTTTCACACAATTACTGCTAGTTGAGAGAAGGTTTTTTGCAGACAAAAGAGAGACAGGATTTGGGGTAAAATAGTATAAACATTTATTACTAGTAAAGTAAAAACTACTAATAAATTAAAAACTAAAGAACTATATTTATAACAATTTCTACTTAAGTTGAAGTGTTATATATATATACAGAAATACTACTTCTCTTTTTATACCAGTCCAAGGAGAAGAAGTAGTTTCATTCTGTATTTTCGGAGTTCTAGTTCTCTTTTTCTAGCAACAGATTTTCAGCAGCAGCAGCACTTTCATTGCAGTTGGAACTTCTTCTCTCTCCCTCTTGTTCTGTGTTGGCTTCCAGGGCTGGGCTTACCCCTCTCCTGGGCTAAGACTGAAGGCTGGAGATTACTCAGGTCCCGAAGGGTCTTTCTTCCATAGGCTTGCAAGGGGACACTTGCTTACTATGGATCTTCTTCCACAGGGTTACAGGGATAATGGCTTAAGAGTTCACCCCTGTTTCCCTATGGAGGTCCCTCCCCGTGGGAGGACAGTCTTTGAGAGACTTCTCAGCATGGGTCTAGCACGAATCCACACACACACGGATTCCAACATCTCACACGGGCCGTCTCGCTCCAGCATGAGATTTTTCAGGGTCACAAAATCTTCAACAGTAATATAGATCCACACACGCAGGGATCCTAGTATCTCACCTGAGTTGTTACTGCTCCAGCACAGGTTTCTCTCAGGGTCACAAATCTTCACCAGGACTCTGCCTCACTTCAGTTCTTCTCATGAAGTTTTGATTCTCTTTGGTACATCCACAGACTCTTCTATCAGCTGCATGGGGAGGTCTCCTTACTCCAACAAACTTTTACAAGTAGCAGGAATTACTTTTCAGTCTTTTCCCTGCTAAGGAGAGAGAGTGAAAGGCAGGGGGGAAACAAGCCCCCCCTTTCGCACTTTATTTTTCTTGCTGCAGCTTCAGCCGCCAGCTTCGACCTTGGAAGCTCCGTTATCTTTCGGCTGGAATTCTTCCACAGCAGTTTCTGTCCAAGCAGTCCGTCTTTTAAACTTTTTTTTTCTTTACTCCCTTACAAGAGAGAAGGGAGAACTTCAGTGCTGCACCTGCTCCCCCCACCCCGGCCCAAGCCGGGGGAGGAGGGAGTCTGGCCCTGCTCAGGCCTGCTACTCCTTTCCCCTACATGGCTGCTGCTACTAATTCCAACTGCGCCAACAACCTTCTCTTCCGTTTTCTTGAAGATGTAATTAGCAAAGGCGTTCCTGGACTTTTGATTGGCCTTTTTGTCCGGAAATTACCTGGACAAAACCATCCTCAGCCCCAGGGATGGGCTGGTTGGCAAAACCATGACACACACGTCCGTGTCTTTCAAATAACTCCAGGGATGGTGATTCAATCACTTCCCTCTGCAGCCTGTTCCAGTGCTTGATAACCCTTTAGCGAAGAAAATATTCCTAATATCCAATGTAAATCTTCTCATGCACAACCTGAGGCCGTTTCCTCTTATGCTGACTTGAGGCCTATTCCTGTCATCCCAAAGTACTTCAGCTTTGTGTCCACTTTCACCTGTCCCATTCAGCAACAGTCACACATTCCCCTTGTTCAGCCTTTTAATACTAATATAGTGATAGAAGCTCTTCTTGTTGCCTTCAATGTCCCTTGCAAGTCTTAACTCCACTTTCACTTTGACTGTCCTGAGGCCATTCCCACACAACCACGCAATGTCTCCAAATTCCTCCTTTGCAGTCCATATTTGCTGCTTTTTTGCAGCAAGGCACAGTCATGAGTCCCCTGTTTAACAAAACTCTTATCTTGCCAACTCTACCTGACATTCTAAGTATTGTGATGGACATTCTTGCTCATGGAGGAGGTTTCTCCATGAGGTTTCTAGTCTGTCACTCCACTCTGTCTGGAGAGATGGTTGTACCTAATTACCTACAAATTTCACCATTATAGAAGTAATCTCATGCAGCTAGGTTAAGTCACAGCAAGATAGAATATAATTATCTTTGTTTACTAATATGAAGATACACTAAGATGTTATATCGCTTAGATCCAGCAGTTTTCTTGATCGAGAAGAGAAATACTATGGCCAAATCTTTATTTAACATACTCTAGAACAATGTCAGTAATTGAGCCTTCCTTTAATTTCCTTCATAAAATAACTCTAATAGTCAAAATACTACTGGAGAAGAAGTAAGATAGTAAAGAACATTTCATAACCCTCAAAATTGTAGCCTCCTACTGATTTTCTCCTTAAAGGACAAGACAGTGAGTGATAAAAGACAAATTTATCTCTGGAAAGGCTTCATCTGCTTGTGCTTCTGCATTTTCTTCTTTTTAGAAATAATTATTAGAATTACAATTTGAATGCATGAATAACTCCTTCACCATGAAACTACACAGGAACAGATTGATCATACAACTTTTTTCATCTCTAAGGATGGAGATCCTGTGAAATCGTAACTTGAACTTTGGATCTGGGAATCCTGATCTCTAACATATCACACAGATATTTCAGATATCTTACTTTCAAGAGCGGCAGAGTCTCTCAGCTCCAACTGAAACTTAGCTCCAGCTTGGAAAAACAGAAAAACCTAAAATACTGAGACGTGATGGCCAGTCTCTTCGCGAACGAAGAACCGGGGAAGGTCTTTCCACCTTCCAGCCTGCGCATTGGATTTTTTAGGTGAGACACAGTGTGCGCGGAACTGAGCCCACCCTTTAATCCTGAGGTTCATCTGCCGGGGCCAAGGACGCTTGGACGGTGGCAGCGAGGTCCTCAGGACGTAGATGGATTGCCTTACGGGCTAACGAGCTCCATCTGCCCGGGGAGGGGCCCCGACCGGGAATCGAACCCGGGTCTCTGCAGTGATGGTGCAGTGAATTTTCCCCTGGACCACCGGGGGCTGCCTAACTACATGTGGGTGTAAGTAGCATACTATATTTCACACTATTCCTGAAAGGTGTCTGATTCCTGAATCACAAATTGCCAGTTTACTTTGCTACAGAAAAATGAAGCAGCAATTTGAGCAGAGTAATTCTCCTATGGAATTCATGTGAATAATTAATATTCCTGTTCTTATACCAAGAAAATGAGTGGTAAAAGATCTGTGGACTTGGTTGTTATGTATGACTGAACAGTCTTTGTAGAATATGCCATACAAGTAGCTCCAACTCAAATATTTAAACTGGTTATGACTGCTACAAAAAGAATTAATGTTTAAATAAATGTTTAAATTTTGTCGTGATCAATTCAGTTACAAAATTGTTAATATCCAGAATATGATGATTATCCCCAAAACAGTATTCGCTTTGCAATTATATGAAGGGATTCTGCTATCAAAAAGGCTATAAATCTGCAAGCTAAAAAAAACAACATCCAAACAAACAAAATCATTTTAACAGAAGAAAACAGCTACAAAAATATTGGAACCTCTTTTTTTCCATAAATGAAACAGAATGATTAGGGAAAATCACAAGCTAAACAGAAATCAATCATCTATTTCATGCTCCAGAATGTGTAATTATGAGTTCTTCAGAGATACATCTAGAGTATCAGCATATTGACCAGGTCACAGTTGGAGACCTATAAACAGTTTTTACAGACAGATATGGGCCAACTGAAAGAAGTCAATAGCGAAGAAACTCTTTGAATCATGAGTCAGAGGATTGATGCTGCTTATACTACAGAAGATAATACTGACAGTCTTCAGATACAGAAAAAAGATGTTGGAAAGAGCAAATATTCTGTTTCAAAGACCAAAGAAAATAACAGTAGACTTCAACTGCGGGGGGGGGGGGGAGGAAGAAAAGGAAAGACAAATGAGCGAAGAAATGCAGATTAGCAACTCAATCTGATACTGACCAAGTTGGGTGTTGTAGGTTTGCTTTGGGTCAATTTTCTCTCACCCTCTACACAATTGCTATAAGTTGAGAAAAGGTTTATGCAGACAAAAGAGATCTGATGTGGGGAGAATAATATTAGGATTTATTACTAGCAAGATAAAAACTAAAGAACTATATATATATATATACAACGATTCTAAATAGGCAAAAGTGCTATGTATTTACAGAAGTACCCCTCTCCCATTGTATCAGTTTAGGAGGACAAGCAGTCTCTTTTCCATTTCCAGAACTACAGGTCTTCTAAATAATTTTGCAGCACTTGTAAGTTCCTCTTCTATTATCTCTAGGATGACAACTCCGATTCATCGCAGTTGGAACTGTTTCTCTCCCTGTCTCCCTCTCTTCTGTGTTGACCTCAGGGCTGGGCTTACCTCCCCCTGGGCTAAGACTGAAGGCTGGGGGTTACCCAGGCCCTGTGGAGTCCTCCATGGACTGCAAGGGGACACTTGCCTTACCATGGTTTTCCCACAGTTACAGGGGATAATGGTTTTTAAGTCCACCCCTGTATCTTGAGGGTTCCCTTCTCACCAGAGACAGTCCTTGATGGACCTCCCTAGCATGAGTCGACCTTCAGGCAATAGTTCTTCCATTCTCTGCTGTCCCTTAGGGTCGCAAATTCAGCTGCACCACCATGGATCCCTCACTGGGATCACAAGTCCTACCCTGGACGACTTGCTCCAGCGTAGGTCTCTCTTTCCACGGGCCACAGGTCTCTAGCAGGACTCTGTTTCATCTTAGGCCTCCCCTAGGGTCACAGTTTTCTCATGCACTCCTCTGCATCAGTGTGGGCTCCTTCATGAGCTGCAGAGGGGGGTCTCCGCTCCCCAACAGTCTTCCACAGACGGCAGGGGTTTTTAGTTTTTGGTCTCTTCCCTGCTGAAGGGAGAGAGAGAGAGAGGGGGGAGAGAAGAAGCACAGACCCCCCCTGCCACCCTTCCAGCTTCTCTCTCCTCCGGCTGCCAGCTTTGACCTTGGAGGTTGCGCTATCTCTCTGCCTGGAATTCCTTCTGCAGTATTTTTCATCCAGGCAGTTTTCTTCTAGAGTTTTTTCTCTACTCTGTTACATGTCTCGGTCAAGGGGACTTAAGTGTCACACCTGCCTTCGGCCCAGGGCCAGGGGAAGAGGGAGGCCTGGTGCACACCTGGGCCCTCTATATGGCTCCTAATTTCTGCTGTGCCACAAACCTTCTCTTCCGTTTTCTTAAATATGCAATTGGCAGAGGCATTACTAAAACTTTTGATTGGCTTTGCTCTGGAAATCCACTTGGAAAAACTATTTTCAGCCCCAGGGGGGTCTGGTTGGCAAACCCACAACACTGGGTCTCCAAGGAGCAGTAAGAGTGGGCTTCTTCACCAGGAAAGGTAAGGAGGGAGCTCCAGGTGGTAGTGAGGTAGGCAGGAGAAGCGTCCTTAGTGACCACAAGCAAGAAAAGTGGAGCAAAATGACAGTCAAAGTACAATATCAAACCTGAATAGTGAGGAAAGTTTATAAACAGACACAAGGAAGGCATGAAGACATGTATACACTCTTTAAACTTGATCAAATTAGAAGAAACATTCTCTCTCCTGCTATTCAGATGATCCCTAATGAGAAAACTTCATGTCATGTATTTATTTCTATTCACTAACACTATAACTAAAAGTTTGACAAACTAACAGTCAAGATACTAGCAACACCTGGCAACATGCAACAGGAATTGAGAATAACTGGGAATTAAGTCCTTAGGGTACTGGGCACAGCACTCACATTTATGTATTGCTTTTTGAAGGCAGAAAAAGCCGTATAATAATCCTAGGATATGGGTGTCATCTCTTGTTAAAGGATGCTTTAAACTAGAATTAAAGCTCCTAAAATATTCTTTTGAAAAGACTTTTTTAACTCTTCCCCCATCTTTAGTTTGTTTCCTAACTTCTCCTGATCTACTAACAGGAAGAACAATTTCCCCTAGCAAAAAAAAGGCTTTTTTTGTGCACCTCAAAGATTATCCATATCTACTGTCTGAGATATTCTTCACTAATCTGCCCTGCCTCATTTCTTAAAAGAACCAAGTAATGATGCGGTCTGCGGTCCATGAAGAACAAAATATGCAGCAGAAGTTCTTTCCTCTACAGAGTTCCTCAGTTTGTGTAATTAGGGAAATTTGCAAATTGAAGGAATATTTTTCATCTTACTTCTCATAGCACACCTGAGACTAATTCTCCAAATCATACCCTCTCAAACATATGAAAATTAGGAGGGAATAGTAAGAAGGAGGAAGAAAAAGAGCTGTCAATATTTATTCTTGCAGTCTGATCTCCAGTGTTATAGAATAATATTTTAAGGAAAGTGGGGTTTTAGCAGGGTAGGCAAGGAAGAGACCGCTATTCTCCTCATTTGTTCACTACTGGAGAGAGAAGATAGTAGTAAGACTGCATCTTTTAATCACACTTGAAATCTAAAATATGGAATCAAATTTACTGAGCCTATATCTAGACAGACTAGTAATGCATTATAAAAGAAGTAGATCTGCAGAGTAAAAGTGCATTTGTCAGGGATGCAACGTTTCTACCATGGGCATTTTGGAGAGATTTTGGTTTGTACTTTTTATAGCATGATCCTATGGACTGAACCCTCATTAGTGGTTGCAATTAAGCAAGTGCTTCTATGAAACACTTTTCAGTTTAGTTCCATTTGAAAGACATTCAGCCTGGATGCTTCTGTATCAGCATTTTAGTTAGCACTAGAAACAGATTTTTGAAGTAAATCTCCCCCAGGCATTCCCACTTCTCATGCTCTGGTCTCCATCACATCGTGGTCTCAGAGCACATGAGCTGGGGGTGCTTCAAGGGCAAACTTAGACAGACCAAGTACCAACAGGCATTCAGTCCACAGGATGAGGCTAGACCTAATCTGAAATCAAACTGAGATGTGAATTTTCAGTCCCTCTGCCTTATTCCACAAACCTACTTGTATTCAGATGTGCTACTTGCCAACACAGGATATAACTCTGATGCTCTCCAAACCACTTTACAACACAGACTACATGGCAATAAATATGGATGATAATGAGATTTATCCGAAAATAACGCTCCTAATCCAAAATAAAATATTAATGCACATGTCCTAGGATGAAATAAAGACCGTTCAGAATGGATTATTTTCCATCATCATTTTATGCTTCATTGTGCAAGCCACAGTCTAAATACTTGTTTGAAAAAAGAAAAAAAATTCCTTACTCAGCTCACTGGTGGCAAAATCCCCTGAATAAAAGGGTCAGTGAGTCTCAAACACTTCTGAGCACATCAGGTTAATACAATGACAAACAGGACAGCTACAGCAAAGAGGACAAGTCTAAGCAGTGGCATCTCTACAAGCAAATAAAGCAGCTGAGGGCCTGAAGGTCAGGCAGCACAACTTGTATCAGTGAATCTAAATGCTTTTGCTCTCCCTGAAGACATAAACCACAATTGTGCCACCCACAGGAATGGATGTTCCCAAGCCATAGTCTGGATATGATCTGGGTGACTGTTAATTAGCCTAGGAAAAAAATTACGCAAAGGAAAATGTTAACATTTTAACAGTACAATCAAATGCATTTTAGTGCTTGGAGCTACTCCATGTCCACCTTAGTGAGTGTAGTCAGTAGGCAGTCACTCCCATCCACAGAATGGAAAGGATAGCAAAACCAATCTTCAGAAGGTTGAATGGAGTATTATTCTGCTTATACAGCAGTTGCTTGACATCCAACAAAACTTCCAGGTCTCGAGACAGGGCTGTACCTCTAAATCACAGGTTTTCCTGTACCACCAGTGGAGAGACTGGAAGTCTATTAGGTCTTGAAAAACTAAGACAAGTTATTGTGTTTCTGTTAACTGAAACAGTCATAAAAAGTATCTGTAAAACTCATTAGTAAAAGCACCTTAATTTCACATAAGAACATGTAATTAGGTCTACAAGATATTTGATCTGTAAATTTCAAGCAAACTGATGAAAGAGTGTTAGACTGCAATTTACAATTAGCACATCTAAATTTTTACTCTGTGCAATAATGTTCAAGATGACAAATTCCCATTATATTTAAGAAAGAAAATACTTTTTACTATTTCTTGCAGTTGATATATAGAGAACATAGAATACTGCTTTGATTGTTCTTTTAAAAGTCACATTCAATTGACTGTAAGATAGAGAACTAGTTATCAGTCAGCAGAAGCCCTCCTAAAGAAACATCAAAACCATAAATAAAAGCAGAGATTATAGTTAGACAAGTCAACTATAGAGAAATGTTATTCTTAGACCTAAAAAATGTTCTCTCATCTTTCATTCTGGAGAATGGTTTGATTACTTAATTTAGATGGAAAAGATCCCTTCTCCCAAGGAGTAGAGTTTTTCAATTTATATTGATAATACTATCAATAAAAACTATGCTGTTTAGCTCCCTTGGCTGGCCTCTATTTGCTAAAGTTTCACAGAAATACTTCAAAAATAATGATGCTCTGCAAAATAATTTACTTTTTAGCACTTATAAATTCTATCTGAAAAGAATTTATGAGATGGCATTATGTTAATCTCACACCTCAGTGCCATAAACCATGGCTATAAGTTGGTGGGTTTTAGTTTTATTTCTTACTTCTGCTAGATATGCTGGGCGAAGTCATAACTTTTTTAAGGTAGAATAGTCTGCCTTACAAAAAAATATTTTTACAGTTCTCCCAGAGCATTCAGCCTTAACACTAATTGCCTAAAATTATACATGAAGCACTCTTTGCACTTTTTTATGGCACTTGGCAATGAATCACACAGTGGACTAACACAGGGGAAATTTTATAAATTTGAAAAGATGAAGTCTTCATTTTATGCTATAAATTGATGAAGCAAGATGTTTTTATGAAATTGAATTAGATTGACCCTGGTCAGATTAAAACGACACTGGAATTATGAGAACTACAGATTCAACCCAAGCAGGTTTACTAGATTTTATTACTCTTAGCTATGAAAACTATAGCCAATAGACACTAAGTTAACCTTTTCACATGCATAAAAATCTGTCAAGCTGCTAAAAGATGAAAAGAAAAAACAGAGGTAGCAGAAACTTAAGTATGGATTTTCCCTACTGCATGGATATACAAGTAACCCAGAAAAAACAACCCAGTCTTCCCTGAGGTCTAGGTAACACCTCTGTGCTTACTCACTCCTTGCACATTCATCCCTTTGTATAACTACCCTGTAACGTTTCTGTTCCTCAGGAAGAAAAAGATCCTCTCTTCATTTTTGTTAACTTCATGTCAGCTGGTGTGATAAACTGTGAAATGGAGAACCTACAACAAGGTATATATTCCACTAATGAGAAAGCCTAAAATTCATTTTTTTTAGGTATAAAGCAAAGGTTATGACGAAGGAACACATGTTAGTGAAGCATAGAAGTAGAGGAGTAAATAAGCACAATAGTACCTAAGCACTATTAGTCACACAATAAAGTAAAAATTGAAGAGATCACAAAAAAAACCCTAAATCAACTCAGCTTTTCAATTGTGGTTGGTTTAGGTTTTTTACAGACTGGAAGCCAGTAAAGTATTCCCCTTTCTATCCTCTTTCCTCATATATGAAAGAAACGTTCTTGAGGGTTTAGTCAGAGATGGTTCCAACTGTTACAAGATTGCCTTTGGTAAGAATTACAAATCAAAGTTTTGTTTTCTTCCTATAAAGGTTCAATTATAGGTAGTAAAACTTCGGAGAAGAAAGCATTCGGCCAAGCTACAATTTAAATTATCTGACTCTCTGTCATAAATAACAGAGAGCTCTTTGGGGTTATGTATGCAAATCAGATCTAAATAACTTCTCACCAGTAGGTTGCTGTGGTAGCATGATGACAACCCAGACTTGCTTCCTGGACCATCTACCTTTAGGAGTATCCACATATTTCTAAGCTAATTGTGCTTAAAGCAGACCACTTTTTGTTGGATTCAGCACATTTTCTGAAAAGACCATGTTGCTTTTGGGAGTCCTTTGAGACCAACACATCCTGCTACTACTCTGCTACTTCTCCAACTTCAGTTGTTTAAACAGTTATTTAAACAGAGATGGTGCCATGCTTTTGTTAATGTCCCATCTGACAAAAAAGCAACAGCTGTTAAAACTTCTGCAAGTCTGATTTCAATGAAGAAAATAATTTTTTGTAAATGGAAGGTAAATTGAATAGATTTAATCCTCATCTTCTGAAACTTTATACGTAAAAAGTGTTATACATATTGAATTTCACTTGATTGGGAGCAAAGATGTATAACTCTGAAGAGTGAATAAATTGGCCCATATCCAATTTCTGCCATCTTTCCCTTGCAGATGACACTATGGAACGAATTTTTAATTCAAGCTTAAACTGATGTCAGTAGTAATTTTGTCTACAGTAAATTTCAGTAATTTTCTAATGTAAAATGAGTGTCATCTTTGTCTTAAATATACCAAGAAAATTGGAGGTTTGTATAGAATGAGATACAGTGGACTGAAGTGCATCTATTACCTACAGGTTATCAAAAGACTGAGAAGGTTTTCATTTAATGTTTGATATTCTTGGAGGATATTTAACTGCTACAGACTGTAAGAATTTCTTCCCTTATGAATTGTAAATAGTACTACCATAAAATATTCTGTGATTATCCATCACAGAAGAGGTATCATATAGTTAGCCCATCTATAATAAAGTTTTTGTCAGAAAATAATGTCCTTTCACCCATTATGAGTACAGATACATGCAGGTATGCACACATGTTCCACTAGAAAGAATCAAAGATTCCTTTAACGATCACAAAATCCTGAATAATGGGCTTGGGGACTTTAGAACAGTAAAGTTACTCTTCAAAGCACACTACAAAGTCTAATCTTTTTACATAACGTAATTTTTCTCTTAATATTCAAAAAAGACTATTCTGTTTAGCACATCCAGCATCTGCACCATATGACGCACCAGATGCCTTAGTAAATAATTCATCTCTTAATGAAAAGTACCATAAATAGTTGCATAAAACAGTGTGAGGATGCCACTGATAACTACCCTGACAATTCAAAACTAGAAAAGGAGAAGATTTTACAAAAAGCAATAGCTACATCACAAAGCAATACTGTCTGACTCAACTGGCAACATATGCTTACTGATGCTTCAACTGTATTCTGGAAATGATCACACAGTGCAGATTACTGCACATCATTATACTGCCGTTCTATCAGGGCTTGTGAAGGGTGGTAGAAGAATGTCTAAATGCTGCATTTACAAAAATGCCTTAGACAGCAGGGTGTGTTGAGAAAAAGAGAGGAAAAGACATCTCATAAAATTAGATTGCTATGCCTGCTTGAAGAGAGTATTTTACTATTATAGAAGAAACTGGCATTTTATTAACACAAAACATCTATGAGTAATACCTAAAGCCTTTCTAAAAATGTGACTTAATGCTGTCAAGACAGGATTTGTATGGAAAGATGTGTCCATGAATTTCCTTGCAGTATCTACTTTTAGGTCCAGTCAACGGAAAAAAAAAAAAAAACAACTCTCTATGCTTGTTGACTGAGCAGGTTTGCTGGAGAGGAACATGGCAACATGCTTGTGACAAACAGCTTTCAAATTTGCATGTGTCCTTGTGATATCCAATATGAGATCAATTATTCTGATACTTTCCTCCAATAAATTTAATATTTTTACATACACCTGGAGAAAAACACAGCTTCTGTAGAGGAAACAAAATAATATTCCTTACTATCTCCCATATCATTTAGCACTGTTTTGAATGTGTATGCTTGTTCTTCTGTATTTTTCACGTTACATATTAGCATTATATAAGTTACATAACATATCCATGTTCACAGTGATGCAATACATACTAGTCCTTAGTTAGATAAATAAGATAAGCCAATGTTTGTGCCCATAAGTTAAATGAACACGTATTCTCCAAAGAAGTCCACACCCATTGAATAGGACAAGATAGTGCATGATTTACTGACAGGGGAAAAAAATTAATCTAATTGAGATACAGAGGAAAGCTTTTAAAACATTCCCTCAATCCAAATTTACAAAGAAAACCCCTAAAAAACCTCAACTCAAAAACTTTAACTAAAATCACTTTCCTTTAGCTTCTCCACTTGTGAAAGCAGGAACAATAATGCTCACCTACTTTACAGTGTAGTCTGAAACTTATTATACTACTATTTACACTATCTATCTGGTGTACAGATAGATGATAACAATGGTTAGGAAGAACCACAGTAATCTCACTGTGGAAGCTCTATTCGCCAGTTTGTATAGTGCAGCACACACATTGTTTTTCCACTGGCTATGTGAAAACTGCCCATCACAAAACAGAAGCTGAGCTACCTTGAGCCCCACTTGAACTCATTCCATTTGTTGTTAGGCCTCCTGCAAAACTGGGCATAAAAGGGAATTCCCATCAAAAGGTACAACCACCAAACTGCCATTTTGTAGGAAGGAAGAGTCATCAAGAGCTGCCAACAAAGATGTGATACCAAAAAGTTTTGACTCCATCACCAGATAACACTGCTTCTGTGCCCTTCAACAAATCAATTAACCCTCTCTGCTGTAAATATAGTGTGGAACTCAGTATTGCTTTCAGTCAAGGATTGCCTATGGAATTCAGCCACTTATACTCTGGGAAGTGTGTTTACAGTGAAGATGTTAAGTGGCCATGAAAAAAAGCTACTCCAGATGCACTTTGCACAGCAGATGGCATTACATAGAACTTGCCTGTTTAAGGAAAAGGTTTCTTCTCAGTTTTAAATCATCTGGTGACTTAAAATTCTCAGATAAACTGTGAAAAGGTAAAAATTCCAAAACAGGCATAAAACAGTCATGCAAATTTGGCACGGTGGAAGGAAGCATTACAAGGTTAATGGTTTTACAGTATCGTGCAGCATAAGCATGTGCAAAGCCTCTTTAAACACAGTACAAAACAACTGATGATTTACATTCTCTAAATACTACAAATGGATTTTGTCCCTATAAAAATCTGAACTTCACAAGGAGATGATAAATGAGATAATATTGATTGGATTGTTCTAAAGGATTCCAGCTTTTCAAGGTTATATCCTTTAGAGAGTTTGTAAATCTCATTACAGAAATTTGCCTGCTGATATATATAAATAAAGAGTGGCAGAAGAGATCCAGCATGACAGGTCTCACTGAAGTCACACTGTTCTTCAGACAGAAGATTCAGACAAGCAGATACAGAGGAGTTCAAAACAGTAGAATCTGCCTGCCTTTTTCAAAGACAACAAACCAAAAAAATTTAGATTATATCTGCAGTAAATTAATGTTACTGACAAAGGGTGACGGGAGTGAAAAACAATCTTGGGCCTCAATCGGCTTTAACTGTCAGCTTCGTCAGTAATATGAAGGATAAGTAAAACCAGACTTTTCCTACTACTTTACTTTAACATGCAATTTTTATAGTAAATGTATAGTAAATTAATCTTAATGTCAGATGAAAGTCAGCATCAGCCTTTTCCTGCTTTTGGTGGGGAAAAAACACCCAAAAAACATCAAGCAACACACAAAAAAGCAAGTGTAATAATGTGCTAAATTTCCCTGAATTTATGCATTCATTCTTAACTAATGGAGGAAAAGAAGAGGCACATATACTAGCCATCTGCTTTTTAAAATCTTGGGATTTTTCTCTGAGGCATTGGGAGGGGATGTGTGTGTGTGGGGAAGAGTAATACTGTAAAGAACCAGGGATCCTTCTGTCCTGATGGACAGCAGTCACCAGTGCACGCTGCCAGCCACAAAGGCTAACATCATCAGCAACAAGAGACATGATCCATGTAATCACTTCCCTTCACTTGGCATTCGCTAGACTGCACCTGGTTTTGGGCCCTGCAATACACGAAGCACACTGACAGACGGGAGAAAGTCCAATCAATGCCCAAAACAGCTGGAGTACGTCCCCTGTGAGAAGAGCCTGAGTAAGCTGGGCTTGCTTGAACCTAAAGAAGTAGTGGCTTTAAGGGTGAAGCACCCCTGCTTCACCATGAAAACTATCCAGCAGAGAGCAGGTTGCCCAGAGAGCCTGTGCAGTCTCCATCCTTGGAGGTTTTAAAAATGCTATGGGAAAAAGACCTAAGCAACTCAATCGGAATTCCACACAGTCACTGCTTTCTGGGGAAGGTTAGGCTCACAGACCTCACAAGGTCCCTTTCACCCTGAATGAGTCTGATTTGTGTTTGCTGTCTCTATTATCGTGATGCCACTGACAAGCAATACTAGGTGTCAGTGTTTTAGGAACACAGTCATGCCCTGCTCCTTTCTGCTGAGCATTTCTATTCTCAGCAGTCTCCTCACCATGAAGTGAAAGTGATTCTATTTATATTCATCTCATAAAATGTTTAAAACATCACAAAACCCCCCCTACTTACAGTATGAAACACAGGTCTGAGGAGTAAAAGGAATACCAATGCTGTTCTTTTCCTAAGCAGCAGGTGAGCACAAGTCTTATTTCCATTAAGATGTTAAAGCCCTAAGCTTGAATATGTTTTTTATCACTTTGATAACTGTTTTCATGAAGATATGTAAAGGTAAAAGCAGGATTTAGTTTTGATTTATGGCAGTAAGGAAGCCAAGTGAAGAAACATGAAAAATTTCATCATTCTGATATTTAGTAAGTGCTTGGTAAATTTCTTTAATAGGATCTTGAAACTACTAATTTCACAGATTTTTAAGGGAAGAAAAACACCTGCCAAATAAGTGGGAGGACAACAAAATTTACACTGGAACGTATTTCTTAGGCTTTACACAACAGAATACCTGGACACACCCTCTGTCATGAAGCTCAGCCATCTATTTTTTTTGTGTTTTCCATCCCCAAATCAGAAGACAAATTTTGTTCACTTCACAACAAAAGTTTCTGAAACCAGCTTTTGCCCAGCAAGGAATTTTAAAGGAAAATGAGTCTTTGAGAGAAAAAGTTTCCATTAATAAGTATATACTATTTACTTGTATTGTGACATAGACAGATCTTGGAAATAATTTTGAAATCTATGCCACCTTAGTAATGATGATAGAACTTTTCAAAAAAAACACAGGAAAGCTGACCTTCTAACAAGTCACATACAGTATGAATGAATGATTTCCAAACCTACTGAAATACTAGCATGGATGTTAATGGGGTCATCTATTTTACAAAAACGGCAAGATTAAATGTTGACCCTGAAAAGATAGTTAGGGAAAAGACAAGACACTGATGTTTGTGGTAACATGACACCTAGTGTTCACTTTCAGGAAGCTTCTGTACTGGAAGGTGCCAAATCCAGAACATCAATGCCTCAGGACTTGCTTTCCAAAAAAAACCTTAGCAAAAAAATATCAGCATCTCTAACCAAGTACCTAAACCACACAGACAAAGTGAAAAAGCAGGGAAGAAAAGGAACAGAAAATCTGTGTGTGCTGCATTTGCTTTTATTATTGAGTACACAATTTGGGTAACACTAGAAAAGAGTGTTATCCAAAGAAGCTTCACATTGCCTTTTTTTTTCTTGGGTTTTTTGCTGAAAAAAAAAAAAAGTCTACTGATAGCTTTTTTTCTGATTGTGTATGGAAGTTATTAGAAAACTGGGTCTACTACATATAACATGCACAAGTTTAAGAGAAAAGTCCCTATTTAAAAAACCCCACAACTAGTGACAAGGTTTATTTATACACAGCAATGGACTGTACATTTATTTCTTCATTTTAAATCCTCGTATATCAACAGTACAAGTGCCAGTAAGGCTATCATTCCCTTTCAAGCTTCTAGCAACACAATGAAAACCACAGTACCTAATGCACACTAGATCAATGAGACCATAAAATCCACGTGAAATCATGGCATAGGCACTCTAACTTAATGAGTAACAATTCCTAAGGGATATGACCCCTTGAATATTTCTAAGGGCAAAGAGAGAAAGGAACACATGAGAAATTAGAACAAAAAGTTCAGTACAGATTTTGAAAGCAGATGAATTAGAATCTGACACTGAACGAAACAGGTGTCAGAAATTACACTATGAAGAGACTGGTAAAACATTACAGCAAGATCTGATTGAAACTTCAGTCTACAGAACAAAACATAAACAACTGCACTTCAAAATGTTTATAGATACATTGCATGAAACATTCTCAATATAGCTTGTTAGTGTCAAAAATACACACATGCAAAATATATTAGTATAGTATTTCAAATCTAGCATGCTGTCTTTAATTTAAAAGTATGCTGAGTTACTTTCCAGGGAGTAGTATTTAATTTTTTCTCTCCTAAAAAGAAAAAACAATACAAAAATAACCCATCTATCCTTTAAGTATTAAGACTATCTAGTTACCAGAAGCTCAAACAATTAATTGGACTCAGCATGCAGTGTTTAGTAAATAGTAACTACTGTTATTACTTCTTTTTCCAAGAAAAATGTGCACACAGTCAATACACAGATATTAAAATACACATTTCTCTTTTAGCAAAGTTAACAGACTTAGATCTCAATACTGTCAGATAACTCAAGCCCTTATCAAAGTGTTAATTAAAAATCAAATTCTTATCTTTTAATACATTTCAAGGATAATTCTCTGCAGAAGTTTAGTAGGTGGCATCTCTGGGGAGCCAGGCAGTTATAAACTCAGCTAAGCAAGTATCTTCCATAAAATGCCCCTGTTGAACTTAAGAGTCTGTATGGCTTTTTTACTCAGACTATATATTCATCCCTTCTTTCAGTCATACCTTTCTACTTAAAATGGTCTGGAAAGTGAGGCTAAATTGTTCTGTGTTTGTTGGAAGCAGACAGGTTGCCAAAACTTTGGATTCATAACACTATTTCTGATTTAGGGTCAAGCTAAACCATATAGCCACAAGCATTTAGTTCCTACACTCTTGTCCAAAAGGTGAGTTCACCATCCACTAAGCATCTAGTTCGGTCACAGGCAGAAGTCCCATGGGTAACAGCAGGAATGGCATGTTCTATTGGCCCTAAACATATACACATTTAACACAACTGCAAGAATACCAGTCATAAAATTTTACCTAATCATAGTGATTATCCCTCACCTTTAACGCTGAAGTATTCTAAACTGCCATACAACCTACTCAGCTGTTAACATTTCAGATAATTGCTGCACAGATTATTTTTGCAGTTTATGAACAGGTCTTACAAATTAAGAGCTGTGAAACAGCTTTAAAACACAGAGAATTCTACAGTATGTTTGAATCCATTATTTCCTTTTGAATTATAGAAATTCTAAAAACCCAAAGGTTAAATTTTTGCATCTCTTCACACACAGTTAAAAGATATATACAAATACACAATACAAAAGCTGTCTTGGACAAGACAACAGTTTGTTTCTGCAGATTTATGTGCAGTTGCCATACATGCTTACAATCTCAGGTATCCTCAACCCAGTGCTTCTGCACCTACATTTCCAAATATTTACTGTCAGTCTTAGGATTACAGAAGCTCAAACCAGTTATGAATTCACTGTGAAGGGGGAACGTGTCTCCAAGTTAGCCTTCATGCAGCTGAGACACGTTCTCAACAACACTCTGGAAGATGAACACAGTTTTCTTTTAAAAATTGCAAGGCTCTGGTCACCGAAATAGCTCAAAGGATAGGACAAAGAAAAAAAAAAAACCTGTTTATTTTAGCAACGGTAAATATTTTATATATATGTATATACACAGTGAATATATTTTATCTGGTGATTGCAAACCACTGCGATGGCGCTTCAACAAAACAACTTTAGATGCCAAAAAGAGCGGCACATTAAACCACAGAGCCTGTAATGATTTTAAAAGGTCCGCAGGGCAGACCTACTACATTTTATATAAACCAGGACAGCGGAGAACCGCCGTCAGAGGGCATCATTCATGAATGATTTGCCAAATACGCTGCCGTAAAGTAGCAAGTTATTTTATAACTCCTACACGGGCTTCTCTTAAAAGTGCGTAAGGTGCTAAACACATCGAAGTAGCTGGGGGTTTTTTTTGCTCTTTTTTTTTTTTTTTTTTTTGTCAGCACGGGCTTGCAGCTAGGTTACAAACCGCACGACTCAACGCGGTCCCCGGGAAACTCGACCCTCACGCTGCAGCCTGTCATGGCACCGGGATCAATCCGGACAAGTCCCGCACGGCCGCCCTGGCAGCGCGGTGCCGCCCGGCTCCTCGTCCCCGCGGCCGGTGCGGGGCTGCTGGAGGAAGGCGGGATGGGGGATGGCGGAGAGGCGGGATGGCGGGCATCCTGCCCGAGGGAGCCGCGCGGCAGCTGCCACCTCGTCCCTCCCGGAGCCCCGCCGCCAGCCCGAGCCCGCACCGCCCCGCTCCGCTCCCCGCTCCCTGCACGCAGGCGCCTCCCTCCCGCCCTCCGGGCAGCGCCGCCGGCGGGACCCTCCCCACCCCCGCCCCGCCGCGGCGAGTTGGCACCGGGACGGGCTGAGGGGAGAGCGGATACTTGCCCAGGTGGGGACGAGAAGGCTGCCGGGCCGCTCGAGCGGTGCTGGAGGAGGCTGCTTCCCCGCCACGCTCATCTCCTCCCATGCAGCTGGCGTGGTCCTCTCAGACGGGCGGCTTGGCGGGACGCGGTGCCCCCGGCACCGACTCCCAAGCGCCCGCCCCTCCCGGCAGCGCCGACGTCCCGGCTCCGCGGGGCTCCGCGGGGCAGGCTGGCTCCGCGCTGGGCTCCGCCGCCCGCGCCCCGGGCGGGGCGGGATGGGACGTGGGGGCTCACCGGAGGCTCGGAGCCAGGAGGGGAGAGCGAGGCGGCGGCGTGGCGCTGGGTATTTAACTTGGCTCTTCTCCGGGGGGAAGGTGCCGCCGCTCCCGCTCCCCTCCCCTCTGCGGCCGCATCCCGACAGCCGAGCTGTGGGTGCTCCTGCGAGCGCTGCCGCGCTCCTCCCCGACACCGCACGGCCCCGCTCGGCCCGCCCGCGCCGCCCCGCGGGGCTCCCGCCCGGCGCCACAGACTGCGGGGCTCCGGCCTCCCGCGCCCCTCCCGTGGGCAAAGTTGTCGGGCGAGGGAGCTCTGCTGGGGCAGCGTGGGCGATGTGGGGCGCTGTGGGGGTGAGGGCGCTGCCACTCCGAGCGCTGCCCCCCCCTTGTCCGCGGCCACAGCGGGCAGTCGCGCCTGGCGGCGGGGTCATAAGACACAACCGCGCACGGTCTCCACGGCAGTAAAGCACATGGCCCTTGCTCGCTGATCTCTGAATCAAAACCAAGAGCAATTTGGTATCCCTCGAGTATTCTGGGTAGCCTTGGCGTGGGATAACACAGGGCAGTCTATCTTTCCAAGAGGAGTTCCCAACCATGAATATTGCAATCAGATTTTGCTCTTCTGTGCATCGAGTTCCTAACCATCCAAGTTCCTAACCGTGGCCCAGGCTGTCGGTTTTGGGGAAGCTTCTTGTAAGTTAGTCGTGGCAATGCTGAGGCTGATCCTAAGAATAAGAGGTTCATCCTGGTCTTTGACATACTAACTTATTAGTAGACATATTTTTCTCCTGTCAGGGGAGAAAGGGGAAAGCTTTTAACTTTTCCCATCGGTTTACTTAAAAATATGAGTTTTTTAGGCATATACTACCGCTGATTTCTTACCTGAGTGTAATTTGAAAAGGTATCTCTATTCCCTTTTGAAGCCTCTGCCTTGTCATGCAAAGATGAGAAGCTACCGCACACAAATGGATAATTAAAAAAGGGTGATTGGAGCTGGCCAGACTTTTTCTAAAGTTACTTTTAAAGGTTTTCTTTTTTTTTCCCCTCCCTCTAAAGCAGTGGCCACTGCTTTTAACTCTTGGTTAAGTGGGAAAGAAGTGTGCAATGTCTTCTACTTGGAGGTAAATCCATACAAACCCTGCTCATCACTGCTGTATTTTACCCTAGTATGGACTCTTCCCTCCCTAGGTCTCCCTGTCAAAAAATACCTCACATTATCTCTGTCTACAGTTTGATCTTCACATGTACTAGAGCCTTGCAGAAGATGGGAAGAGGTGGACAAGAGGACAGTTTGCGCTGTAGGATTATGGAGTTTCAGTTGTTCTCAGGGGGTGCTTGGGGACCTCCACCTCTGCCTGAGTTTTTCCTTTGCTGTGGCAGAGGCCTGGAGTTTGACATGCAGCAAGGAGTCAGTACCATTCTCCTGAAGAAGTGGAGCTCGTACTCAAGCCGATCTGCCCCAATCCATCCTGTGCATAAAAAGCCATTTATGTCACTCCATGTCTGTAGAAAATTGTGTGACAACACCCTGGCAATGTGAAATGTTCGAAGAGATGAGATTGGGCCATTGCCACTGCCTAACATGACCATACAGGCTTCTGTGCGTGCAGAGTGTGCTGACACTGAGAGGTATAAGCCTTTCTGCTTAAGGTTAAAGACAAAGAAAGCAAAGCCATACAGATGAGCTGCAACCTGTTTGGAGATGGATTGCTCCGGGCTCCACTGACTGGGAGTTGCTAGGAACCAGCAAACACCAGCAGCAGTCCTGATGAGTATTTGTTAGTATGGACAATGGTTTTGCTGTGGCTACTAAATTATCACATTTAGTGTTGCTTCTCATGGTTTTTATTAATGGTTTCCCTTCATAAATATGGTGCATAAGTGGGGATTTAAAAGTGGAGATACAAGTTAATGTAAATACAAAATAAATAGCATAGCAGTATGATAGTGTACAAGAGATTTATATGGGAAATGACTTCCAGAGATAAGTAGAATAGAGAGATCTTACTTTCTGGAATTTTTGTATTTACCTACAATTTGTACTTTTAAAACTTAAAAATCTTTCTCAAAGCCTTGTACAAAATATATGACTTCTGAGCAGCTTATCTTAACATTGACACCTACATGAATGATTTATGGAATTCACCAAAAACTGGATAGAATCAGACAGCTAGTGAACTATTAATGCTAAGTTCTTCATGGAATTAATGAGTACACATCACTGAATTATATTTTCCTATGGTATTGCTGTACTGAACGTGGGTACATATAATTTGGGGGAGGATTAGGAAAAAAATATTAATGACTTTGAACTTAATTTGAGCTAATCCAGTTTGTGATAGTCTCATCTAATGCTTTTTCTTTATTTCAAGGGATGATCAGGTTTAATAGCTTAAGAAATGTATGAGCTTTTTAGGAGTTGATACCTTGTTCAGTTTGTTACTAGTGGAAAGCTTATATGTGTTTTTCCCTCTCTTGTGTTTGTATTTTTTCAGTTTCACTGCATCTCTGATCCTGCAAAAGGTTTTGCTTTTGCCATTTCTGAAATAAAGCAAATTGGAAGCCGGCTGTCAAGTAGCTATTTTAGTGATGACAGTTTTTATTTCTCTGGATTACATTAAATCCTATAATTTGGAATAAGGGAACTATATAAAAACTTCTAGCCCACAAGATTTCATAAAAATCTACAAAATATCAAGAAAGTAATCATACAAAGAGGCAAAGGTTCAAGAGAATGTGGAATGTTTTCAGTAATCATGATTTTAAGTCAAACCCATGATTTTAGGATGTTACTTTAGATAATGCTCAGGAAGTTTCATTAAGATCTGACTTGGCTGACAACAGGAAATTTGCAAAAGGTTTTCATAAAATCAACATGCATGAAGACAGATGCAAACTGCTGAATCTGGAAGATATCGTATTACAGACCTGTCTTTACTTCCTTCTCTTTTCCTGCACACAGTTGCATATGTACATACACATACACACACACAGATGATACTTTGAGAATGGAAAAAGAAGACTGTTAGAACTAAAACAATAAATAATTTATTTTACTAAGCCAACTAGATGTCAAGGTTAAAGGCTCTTTCAAGAGAAGTGGATGAAAGAGTATAATTTGTTTTTCTAGGAGATGTAGGTATGCAAGCATTACAAACATGTCTCTGTCTACATAAAAACATTCACAAAGCTAGTGAAGGAATTGGTTGTCTTTATATAAACTCCAGTTTGCAGATGCAGTTTTACTTTTCAGACATTAATATTTCCTGTATTAATCAGGAAAAAGGCCTTTTTGTAAAATTTAAGTGCTTTGTGAACTTCATTTTATTTAGTGTTTTACTACCAAAACAAATGCTCCTCCATTTAAGTTTGTATTGTGGGGTAAGATCGAAGCTATGGGGAAGGAATACGAGTCAGAAGTTTCTGACTTGGAAGTTGTATGAAAGGCATGGTGAAAATGCCACATCCCAAGGAAACTGGTGCCTGTCTTGATGAGGATGCTACCATTTAGCCACCAGTACCTGCCAATTTAGGAGAAGGAGTCAGGAAGACACTAGTATGCTGACAATCAACATTAGATCCCTATCTCAATCTGCTCTCCACTTGCCACAAGCTTATGAGTGAGGGGCAAATTAAGGGAATAACAACTAGACAGTCTATCAGAGGACAGTAATGTTCCAGAGGCTGCTTAAAATATGCACTGATAAATCACTAAAATTTCACAGTTACGTTCTCTTGCTTCAAAAGACCAACACTTCTTCCTTGCTCTTATGAATCTACAATATGCATGAAATACCTGTAACTTGGTGTCCCAGAAATTTCCTCAATTCATTGCATAGGGTAAGAAACTGCAATTATACATATGGCAGTAGCAAACTGGAAAGAGACAGTAAAATTGTCTGTAACATCAAATGAAAGCAAGAGCCTACTGTATTTCAAACAAGCAAGAGACTGCTGTGTTTCAAACAAACAAACAAACAAACAAAAACTTTCCTTGAACAATTGTTCACTGAGAAAGGGTGATTGAAATAAGCATCTCATTGCTTTCAGGACAGACAGCTTGAGCAAGGTGTGGGAGAGAGAGTTAAAAAGTTTGCTGAACTGTCCCCACTCCTGACCCCTTTGTCGAGGCATAGGTACACCTTAGCAGGGCACCCTACTGCCAAAGTAAAGGATTGGTTAGGGCAAACCAGTGCTATTTTGGCTGTCATTGTCTCAGGAATGAGTATTGATTGTATCAATCAGGAGTTCAGCATCCTGGGCTGTTCGTCATTGCTGCCCTGAGCAAGTCATTATGAAAGACGATCAAAAATGGGTAACTGAGTGACTGGACATCTGAATGATGTATTCCCAGTGGGTGTTTACAGAGGAATAGTGATCTGATCAGTATGTATTCTTCAAAATCAGACTGTTTTGTTAACACTGAAAACATCAATGTGGACTTCCAATGCTTTTCACCAGCTGAGAAAAAGAAGCAAGTAGCAAGTGGCAAGCAATTGGCTAAATGGCACTGTGGAACCACGTAGGATTTTAGTACTGCTTCTTGCAGCTGCTGATAAAATACTCATTCTTAAGTGCTGCCTTTTTTCACTTGCTTGTTCTTGAAATCTGCCTTGTATTACCAAACGGAGGAGCTGATGTTCTGCAAACTGGAGTATTTTGTGTGAGCTGGTTCTCTACAGACAGCAGCATGCCGAGGTGTTCTGTGGAAGCTGCCAGTATGCAAGAGAGAATATGGAATTTTATGGCCAAAGAAAGCACAAACAAGTACTCCACTTGTGAGAGCGGGAAGAGATTAGTTCTGGGAACCTGTCACTACTCAGTTTTATCCAGAAATTGCTTGGCACCAAAATAGTTGCCAGTTCTGGAAACAGATAATAGAATGTAGAAATTCCTCCTTCTTGGAAAGTGCCTGTCACATTGTGAAAGCATGTGGTGCTGTTTTCAGCTTTCCCTTTTGCACTGATTTCTGTTCTTTACCTTTGGTAACCAATGTATAAGCTGACTTGTGAGCTATTTGTCATATCACAGTTTGTTTGATTTATTATTTATGTTTCAACAGTACTTGACCAAAATCTCTTCTATCGTATAAATATTTGCAAGTAACCAAGACTCATTTAATTAAGAAAGAAAATGTGTTTTTCTCAAAGAAACTAAAACACTGGTAGGTTATAATCAATGAACTAGGGTAATGTTATGTGGTCTGTGTCACAAAGAAATAAATCAGATAGGTACTTATGAGTGCATCATTCATGGCCTGCTTCTGCCAAAAATTCCATGGCTTTGTATATTGAATAATTTCAGTACAGATGCACAGAATTTTTATGGTTTCATTGCTTCATTTTTGGATAATTCCAAATCAAGAGTGCAATAAATTTCTTGAACTGTTCAAGTAGTTGCATTCCTATGCTATGCTATGCTATCCTATCCTATTCCTATACCTTTTTGAATCAATTCACACCTCATTTTCAAAGGGAAATGTCTGCAGCTTTGAGACAGGCGTTCTTTGTTAAGAAAAAAGAAGAAGTGGACAATTAAAAGAAAGTAAAAATTTTATTGCTGGTTTTATTGCCTGGAGAATGCTAGGAGACTCTATACTTAACAGTCCCCATGCAAAATAGAGTAGGAAATAAAGGAAAATGTTCGTTGCAGTGATAATATCTCTTTTGTTCTCATCTTTCTATAGCAGTCTAAAAGTTTGCTATGTGTGCCAGCACCAAAAAATTTTAATTTTTTTTTAACCAGTTTTTCCCTAGCTTTTAAGCTCTCAGTTTTACAGTCATGCTTGTATTATAAGATAGAGGGGGGGTGGGGGAAAGCCAAAATATTCATACCAAATAGCTTTTCCAAAGACATTTAACTGCCTTTACCAAGTTGTTTTTAATCTTATTTTATTTCTACAGTCATACTCATAGAATGGACAAGTGCAGTGCTGCTTAGGCTTATTTTCTCTCTCTACAGAGTAATTAAATGCAAATATTAAGTGAACCTAAACAAAAGCAAACAGTATTTTTTATACACCCTTGTGGTGTGAGAAGCTGACTACAGGCCTTCTAATAAACTTAATGACTGACTTCAGGAATTTTCAGTGGTGACATGGGCAATTGTGAGTGTGTAACAGCAAAATGTCATAGGAGGCTATTACCCAACTGGGGTTTTCTTTAAACACCGACTGCAGTTATGTGTATGGTCTAATGAAGTGTAGCAATGAAAAAGTGAGTGGTCATTGTGTAACTAACCTGAGAGAAAAAAAGCAGGATGATCAAACAGACCTGCATAAAAATAACCCCAAGACCCAAGAGCAGAGAGAACAGCATGAGCGGCTTCCCAGCAAAGAACTCAGGTCACAGGTGACTCAGTGCAAAGCCTTCCTCTTCTGACGTGACACTGGCAGTGTCAATTTTAGGATCCTGAAAGTCATGGGAAGGATAAGTGTGACACTAGAAGAAGGGTTAGACTGCAGAAAGCATACAAGTGAAATAATAAAATTAATGGAGATTAGCAATAATTGGATAATTTCAAATACATGTGTTAGTAGCATTGTAACTGGATTATTATAGGTCTTTGTTGTATTAGACTGCCAAGACACTAATTAGACTACTAATAAATTCGTGGCTCTGCATATGATGAGTGTTCTGTTAAGCCAAAACAAATTTCTCGTGGTTTAGTTCAACAAAGCAGTGGTGCAAACCTTGCTGAAAGGACTTGCTGAAAATTTGAGAGGGAAAGAGAGCCGAGAGTTGTCTATGGGATGTCTATTTTGTTGATGAGGAGGAGTAATCAGAAGAACCCCTTGTAAATGTCCTTGCCATGGAGCAGTCTTCTGCTTCTTCCCTAGAGGAAAGGAGTTCTGAATTTATAGAGTATATATCAAAGCTCAAAGAGATAAGAAATGGAACCCTATGGCTCTGTAGAGGCGATAAAATATACAAAGGGGGAAAATAGCTTAGGGGTATAACTGCTCTTTCTACCATAGAGAAGAGGAAATAAAACCCTGTTGGATCAAGATTTCTGAAGAAGCTTCTAGAAGATTTACTCCATCTCACACGCACACTCACAGAGGCACTAATGGATGACCTCATTCGGTTCTGGTTGGCAGGTAAGGGGAGGCTTTTGTTCTGGAGAACAGGCTTTTTCTCTCAAGTGAGGTAAAGACCAAAAAGCTGTGCACCAATTGACACTAAAATGTCATGTACTAATAGTAACTGGAGATGCATGTGTGGAGCTACCAAAATATATTGCATGCAAACAAGATGGCATCTGGTTTAGATGTATTAAATATACTGTATGGCCCAGCATGTCCCAAATGACCTTAGTACCTTAGTGAAGGTGGTTATTCAACCAAAACTGTATTAAGTATAAATAACTTTGATATACTGTCAGGAAGAAGGGACCCTCTCAAATTTCAAGTATTTTAAATGAGTTTATGTTCTCAGACTTTTACCTGTTCAAGTGTGAGACCTGTGTCTAATGTGCTACAGATACCCCCTATGAGGAATGTAAAATCGTGTGAGTTTTCTAAATCCAGGTAGGATTTATATAGTAGGGGTAGGGCTTAGATACAATTTTGAGGGCACATCACAGTAGAAATTCTAAATTTAATCAATTTAAAGAAGCTTTTCTGTAATCCTGATACTTGCTTTCTTTCCCACCTTTTTGTGATTTCCTTTATGAAACTGTCGTATTCAGTAAGAGACTTGTTTCATTAATTTCCTTCAGATTTTCTTAATATATTTGGTATAACATACCAAAAGACAGTACATAAAATTAACCACTGATTCAAGTGCTACTCTTTCTGTCAGAAGTGAGCTGTTCATTCTAAATTTTTATTAGCATTATGTCCAAGGGAGTTTGCAATGGGCTTCAGTGAGATGAAGATCCAGCTGTAAATGTCATGCTTTGTGTCAAAACGCTGTGTCAAAACCCTATTCTGATCAGGTCAACAGCCTCTTCTCCATACACTCAGATCTAGTTTTTATTAAGCAAGGACAATCACTTAGTTAAAATAATCTGCGTATAATTATTCTCTGATGTTTTATATACATTTTAATTGATCTCTCATGACCTTGAGTTCTGATTTTTCTTGCAATCGTCATTGACTTTTGTGGGCTCTTACCAATTGCTAGCCTCCTTCTGTTTTTGATACCGTTGGAATTTACAGTTTTAGGTGGTTCTGAAATTCAGTGCAGTTTGATATATATGGATAGGCTATACACTGTAAACAAATCATACAGCAGAAGGACTTTGCAGTCACCAAGTATATATTACAAAAGTAATTTTTTATGCACCAGGATCATTTGGGCAAAAGATCATTAGTATAAATAGGGTTATTTTTTTACTTAGAATTTATCTACTGAAGGATGAAAAACGGATTGTAGGCATTGCTATTTGTGTAGTAGGCAGAAAAAGTACTTCTGCAAAAGTCTTGACAGGACTTTGTTTGTTTACTTGCTTCTAGCATATTTCATTCTATTTAACTTTCTTCTCCTTTGAAAGTGAACTATTTTAGGTTCTATAAATTGAGGAACTGCTTCACTCTTCTATTGCAATATTTAAAAATAATGCAGTGATATGTTTACCTACATTATCATTGTGATGGAAATAGTGTTTTTCAAAAGCTCAAATGGGTTTTTGGCCCTGAAGATACTATTGTTAATTATGCCCAAAGAAAAGCAGCATCAAGAAAAAGGAATCTGAATTTAAAAACGAGACATTTTAATATGATTTTTAAGAAGCTGTAGAACTCTAGAAACAATCTGGGTTACTGAATAGTTCAAGATCTATCCAGAGACTCCCAACTACATTTCAAAGTGCCAAACAATGTGAAGTTCAGATCTATGCTCGCTACAAAATTCAGGTATTAATACATAGTAATGAAAGAGTATCAGATTTGAGTAGGAACTTTTGTCTGTTATGGTTAAGGGAGAGTAGAAGAAATAACATTGCAATGCAAGGAGAGCTAAAGAAGAATAACAAAGAAATCTTCTCACTTAGAAAATGTCATTGGCTTCTTAAGTGTGAGTGGGCAAACAACTATTATCTCTATTTTTCCTATTTTCCCATCATATAATTAGGCTTATTTTTGATTAGAGGAGTGTTTTGGGAAAAACAAGGCAGGAATTTTGAGAAATAAAACTAACTTCAGGACATAGTTAAAAGAATTGGGTCAAGACACTTATTCCATTTTGCAGTACAGAAATTAGTCTTCTCTGAGGCAGTGCCTGAGATCTTATATTTGTGGAAAAATAGGAAAAAAATCAATAATAGATTAAGTAAAGAGAAAAGGCATTGCTTAGGCTGTTTAACATTTAGGAGTAACAAATAAATGTTAAATAGGATGAATTTCTGGTAAAGAAAGTCCTATGACTCATTCAAAAGTAAGAGGCGAACCTATTTATGTGGGTGTGTATCACATAGGTACCTAGTCTGAAAAGGAAAGTTTTGTAAGGTGAGAAAACGTTTTTGCTTTTAATAGCCATGTTATATGAATCCACAGTTCCACAATGAGAGCAATTTGGTGATAGCAGTTGATGAAGAAACTTTCACATACATCCTCTGTGTGCTACCCCTTGACTTGTGCCAAAGCAATTTCGTTTCTACTGCTGTAGATCACATCCCTGAGCAAATAAATATTAAAAATTACCTAGTAAAGGGGAGTGGGCTGCTAAGGGAGCAGATAGAACAGAGAATCTACACAGACTATACTGTTAGTAAATCCCTCATAAATTGAAATTGAGACAAACTATTTGAGAATCTCCCTGGAAATAGAAGATTTGAAATACTATAAAGAAAAACCAAGCAGCCAACCCAAAATACCCCCTAGTATTCCATCACTCCTCAAATTTACCAGCTATGACTACCCAAGCAGTAATGTGATTAGTATTATCCAAAAATATGGTGCAGAAATAGAGAACAGGTATGAGTACCTTATGCCTACACAATACATATTTTTTTGGTGTCCTGAGATGAATGTTCCAGCAGTTGGAGAGAGCGAGCGCCTTTCAATTTATTTCCAGACAACACATCATCATCCTGTAAGAATATCTAAAGGCAGTTTAAGCACTGAGAGTCCACTCCACAGTGCCAGCCCAAGCATTGTAAGTCAAAAGATGCACTTCAAAAGTGAATTCAAACTAAAACTCGGATGTAGGTGTATCTTCCAACTCTCTCCTGAGAAAGTATGAAAAGATTCCTAAGCAATTTGCTTAGGGCATTCCTCTAATGTAGGAAGGAACAACTCTGTATGGGGAGCAGCACACAGGTGAGAACTAACAGTTCATGCTCAATATCATTGCAAAGACCTTTGATTACTAAACCTCTATGCTTTTCTGAAACTGAATGATGATCTAAAAGCCAAATTTGTGCCCTCCCCTTGACTAGGAAGAAAATTCCAGAGCAAAGGAGGCTGTTTTCTGAGCATTATAGTATGTGACGATAGGCTATCTCCAGTGTTTCACAGGAAGAGTAAGATGGATTGATTCTGTTACTTGAGGAATATAAATATAACATAATTTAATAAAAATACTTGAGGCTAAGTCAAGGTGTTTCACTAATCTCTACAACAGAAAACGATGTTGAACAATCTTGCTACTCTGCTGTATTATCTGCAACTTGTATTTTATTTTATATGAGTTTAAAAATATGATGCCACACTACTGAGTGAAACAGAAATTGCCACTTCAAAGAAATGGTAAGTCATCTCCTAAAAAACTGTGTTTGTAAAACTAACTCCCCGTACATCTGTGCAGTAGCTATAGGGTACTGATTAGGCAACATACCTGTTCAGCTTAATTAAACAAGAATTTACGTGAACCATACATTTATTTATAGGGAGTCAGTCATTTGCACTTTTAGGAATCTTATTCATGCAATACGATCATTCATCAACACTCTTCCTGTCACTGGGATTTTCCTAATTTATTTGTGTAACTGCCAACATCAAAGATTACTCAGGAAATAATATATCATCCCATTTCATAGCAGAAAGAATTTAAACATCAAAGTTTGCTAGTGGTTCAGTGAATTTGTATGTTAATTTTTAGTGCCTGATAGAAATGCCTCACTAGGTCAGAATGATAAAACCTTCCCAGACAGAAACAGTTTGCCTTATAGAAATATAGAATAATTAGTGCTTTCATAATTAATCTATTAGGTAAGTATTTTACCTGAAAGAACTGATACCAACATATGCTAAGTGATTTCCTATGCTCGAAAAAAATTTGCTTAGTTTTAAACTAAGAAAAACTTGATCTCAATAGTGTATTATTTATAAAATAACATAACAGGGGCCTCTGTATATCCATAAAGTTCAAGACACAACATGAAGACTGTCTTCTTATAGAAAGCTCAGGTGCTTTTGTTGAAACAAAACAGAACAACGTCCCCCTCCCAACTCTTCCTTTAATGTAAAGATATATAGCATACTGAAGCATATTTTTCCTTTGCATCATAGAATGGAAGCTCAACCCTAATTCCAAAGTTCCAACACATATTTAGTATGGTAACCTGGTTCATGAGTTCTTGCCCTGCTTGTAGTTCAGGGTTGTTTAAATCTAAGAACTTGAAATAAAATTACAGATAAAATTGTCAAGTTTTGTTTCCCTAACACACCTCTTTGTATTTGAAGATGTTCTCATTTGTTAAAGGATCTATCTTTTTCTTCATTGAGATCACTAAGAAGTAAAAACTAAAATCTGAAGCTAATAATCAGCTGCTACTCTCTATTTTAAAAAGTTTTGGAGGAATCTAGTATTTTCCTTCAGTGTTAGAGACCAATAATATTAGACCATTCTATTAAAATTCATCATGCTAGTCTATGATTAGGTTTTGAAATGGGCCAAATTTTCAAAAGTTGTCTCTAATTTGAAAGCCCAGTTTTGTGTGTACCATTGATAGTACGTCTGTTTGAATGTCTTTTGAATTCCAAAGGCTTGTGTCTAATTTGTGCTATTACTATTTTCATAGAATCATAGAATATCAGGTTGGAAGAAACCTCAAAGACCATCTATTTCCACCTTTCTTGACAAAATCATAGTCTAGACAAGACAGTCCAGCACCATGTCCAGCTGAATCTTAAAAGTGTCCATCGTTGGGGAATCTGTCACTTCTCTGGGAAGATAGTTCCAATGGTTAATTGTTCTCATTGTGAAAAATTTTCTTCTTGTGTCCAACCAGAATCTCCCCAGGAGTAACTTGTACCCTTTACTCCTTGTCTTTCCATGTGACTCCTTGTAAAAAGGAGGTCTCAATCTTCTTTGTAGCCACTCTTTAAATACTGAAACATGGTGATAAGGTCTCCACGAAGCCTTCTCTTCTCAAGGCTGAACAAACCCAGCTCTCTCAGCCTTGCCTCATATGTCAGGCTTCCCAGTCCTTGGATCCCCTTTGTGGCCCTTCTTTCGACCCTCCCCAGCCTGTCCAAATCTTTTTGCATACCGTGAACCTAAACTGAACACAGTGTTCCAGGTGTGGCCTGACAAGCGCTGAGTAGAGTGGTTCAATGACTTCTGTGTCTCTGCTGATGGTGCCCACGTTGTTGCAACCCACATCCCGTTGGTGTTCCTTGCCGCAGCAGCAGCACAGCACTCACTCATATTGAGCTTGTTGCCAGATCCCCTTCCACAGAGCTGCTCGGCACCTGGGCATCTTGCAGCCTGTGCTGCACTCCTGGATTATGTTTTTTTGGGTGCAAGACTACACTTTTGAGTAAGTGCTAATATTGGTCATAAAAAACCTTCCAGGAGCAGTGTTTGGAAACCCAGTGTAGATATAATGTTGCCAGGTAATGAATTTTACAGTAATACTAACACTTCAAATACAAATCTGAATTACAATTCAGATTTAAAATGTAATGACTGATCATCGTTATTTCATTCTCCATATTCTGCCTCACATGAAATAGTGTATTAATTTGAATAAACTGAAATAATGTGTCTTACAGAAATTTAAAAAGAGGTCACTAAATTAGGTAGGATTAATGCAATCTGGATATTATAAAAAACTCACCATGATTTGTTACCATATTGGCTAGCATAACAAGATTGCTTCTGTGATTTAGGCAGGTAATTTCTATGGAGATACTATCCCATCAAGCTCCCATTGCCTGGCCAGGGTAGTTGACAAAGAGAAATTCACCCCCTCCAAGGGCTTTGTCCTTTTCATCCTTGGGGAATACATGGCACATTGGCATATGCAGGTGGAATTATAACTATAATTTTAATTATGAGTAAAACTGGTACAAAAAAAAAAAAGACTGTGGGTGCAGTCTCTGAGCCTTGCAGTCTTTTGCTGTGGTAGAATACCTTTTAAAAAGAATACCTTTTAAAAAACACTATCTTTTTTGTAGGGGACAACGCAAGGGGGTTTGTGTTTTCTTTTTTCCTTTTTATATGGGATGTTGCCTCTGCTTCTGCTGCTGCTGATAATACTTCATCTTTTTGGCAGCATAATAACATTTTTCTCAGTGTTATTACAAGTAGAGATGTTTAATGATAAACACAGCATCAGTCAGTGACAAAAATTTTGGGCCTCTGTATCTGTAGACTGCAGTAATTTTAAATCTGTCGCATTTGATGGATTTAGAATTAGTTAAAATCTTGTAAAAGTAATCACCTAACTAAAAACCATTTCTGTTTTTCTCTACTTTCAGCCTGCTCTCCAGTATAGCAAAAATATATATATTTATGTGTGAAAAGATTTGCAGGGAGTTTGTTTTTGCCCTTTGGTACACAGAGACTCAAGTACAGAGCATCTGTAATATCTGACCTTCTGTGCACAGATTCCCCAGTGTGTTCTGAACAAACAAAAAAAAATACAACTCATAAAAGTGCATAGTTATGGTGTAAGTCAATTAAAATAAAAATATTTAAATAAATTCTGAGGATTTGAAAATGAAATAAAAGAAGTACAATCCATGGATTTTCTTGCATTTTCAAAATTTTTAATGTGTTTTAGAAAACATTAAAAACCACATGTGCTGAAAATCAATTTTTCATTGCAGAAAGCAATAACTGCAGTGTGGTTTCAAAGCACATATTTCACTTGCCCATCACTTTTCTAGACTTTGAACTTTGTGGAACAGTTTCCTAGACCTAATTTCATCCTGCAAGCTTGTTATGTCTCTTTAAACCTAAATTAACTGATTTTTAGAACACTGTGGAAAAAAAGAGTGAAGTATGTTTCTCTAACACTAAAAAAAAACAAAAGAAACCAAACAAATCCAGGTGTTGGGTTTTTTTTAACAGAACCACTCTCACTGCAGCTGGTATCAAGTGCTGAAACTTGGAAAAGACCTCTTGCTGTGGAAAAGTGCCCTCTGCATGTTCTAGTAAACATTTGCTTGGAGTTAACCAAGTTGTGGGAGTTCACAAATCACACACTGTCTGTGTAAAATAGGTTTACTTTTTACATTTTTGCTAGGTTTGTGGTGTATTAGGGCTTACTACATTTTACAAATGTTTAATTTTAATTTTGAAAATCCTATTAAGGTAGGTAGTGCTTAGAGTAAGGGGATGAATACCTCTGTCACTAAAAATGTTGGAGGAGTTTTATTTTAACTTTTGTAATTGATTTACAATTATTCAGCCCTAAGAACAGAGACTTTCCACAAAATAACTAACCAATCTGGATATTAAGTATTTTAATTTAATTATTTGTAATAAGTTAGGGTATAGAAGCTCCCAATCCTGTACATAGACATGTTTTAAAAAAATATCATATGGGAAAAGTGCTCCTCTTGAAACTTAAAGAAAAGGCAGACAGACTTGGGAAGAAAAGTCTTGGCAGAAGTTTCAGTAAGCTCTTAATTGACTTAGGATAAGAAGTCCATTAATAGTGAAAGGCTTATGCATTTTTGGAAATTACACACGTGGCAATTTCCCTAAGGTTAAACAGAAGGATAAAAAAAGTTGTGAAGTGTACCCAAGCCTTTTAACAGACATAAAAATGATAATTTGGCTGGAAAACTATTCATATAGTTCTCATCCAAAAAAATCTCTGTCAGGAAGCCAGCTGTCCTTAATACATAATAGGCCTGACATTAGCTGAAGTTAAACCGGTGCTACCCTTATCTCCTTACTTTCTTGTTCACATGATCCATAAAAGTGGAAAAGATCTTGTGCAGAAGCTACTACAAGACTATTCCCATATAATCCTTCAACATAAACTCAGCTGGGTTTATGGCGCTTTGTACACTTGGAGTTGGAATAGAAAAAGCAGCCTCTGTATTCCTGACCTGTAATCCAACCCTGTAGCAAACAAAAATGACTGCCCACCAGTTAGTAATATATTTGGGGCTCCTAGCAGTCCTTTCCTCCTGATGGAGAACAAACCCAGCAAGTCCAAGGGTTCTGTGTTTTCTTTGAAAATGTGCTTCTGTCACAACATATGTAATGTGCATTTTATATGAATCAGTTATCGAAGTGAAGTGACTGCAGGCACTAATCTTTTCAGGCACCTGTGCTGATATACTGAAGGCTGAATCTCAGAGGAAACTATCTACAAAATTAGCTCTAGCATGTTTAAGGCAAAAGCGAAACTCTTAATCTTGAAGGCATTACTTCCCCTCCCCCATGTAAAATACATCAGAAAGCTAATGAAATAATTTCTTACCAGATTAAGAAGTGTCTGTCACTTGTAAAACTCTAAAGACTACTGTAACAGAATGTTTGAATACATAAGGAGAATATTATGATCTGAAAATAATATAAAATGTTATTTAACAAAGTTTTTTAAAATACAGTATTAGTTTTTTGTTTAAAAGATAACAAGTTTAAATATTTTGATGTTTCATGTAAAGAAACATTTTCATGTAAAGGTAATCATCTTAAAAAGCAGAAATAGAGAAGCAGAAACAATAACTGAATCTCCCTAACTACCTAAAAAGAATAATCATAAAGCACCATTAATCTGAATTAAATTCAACCTCAGTGTCTCAGCAATAGGATGCCTTTACTCATGCTGGCAAGGCTGGGGTAGGTGCCATCAAGAGATTATTGCTCACACTTGGAACTGGGGAGACTAGTAATGTTCTGAATATTACAAGATTTAAGATAAGGGGAAAAAAACCAAAAACAACAAACAAAAAACCAAAATGAGGAAAGTGAGATTAGTACCGTGAAAAGCCTGCGTTTTTTACTTTTATAGTGTTGGAGCACCATGAGGAAGCATGAACTCCCTGGAGAATATACCAAGAGGAAAACAGAATGAATTAGGAAAGAAAGATGAGATGCAGTTACTGTAGGTCTGTGACTAGACTGTATTTGTATTCCCATGAAAGCAAACAGACTCATAAGTGACCTTTGGGGGGAAAAAGGTAATGGAAATCACAAACCACGGACGGAGAAGTGTAAAGACTTTATTGAGCCTATAAATTAATTCTTTTGCTGATACTTGGGAAACAACTGGGAAATGATAAATTTGTTTAAATATTTGGAACTTAAGAACTCTTAAATACATTGAAAACCCCACATCCATCTGGGGGTTTTTTTTTGTATGTTTATTTTTAAAGTTGAATGCTTTCTGTGACTGTTCTTAGGACTGCAACAGACCTATCCATCATTGAATTTAATGCCTCTCTGCCATAGTTGATACAATAAATAGAATGACATAGGCAGTTTAGAACAGTAAAACTAAACATGACAGCAAGCTTGGTAGCATTGAAAGAAAAAGAAAAGCACTGTTCCCTATTCCTCCTTTCAAAATGTTTAGCTGTTCTCTACCTTCTCTGTCCACCGGCTTGCTCTAATCTCTTACTGCTTGTTATCCTGAAAAAGAAAAAAACAGCACAAAGTATCAGTTTAAAACCACTGAATAGTAAAATGCAAGTGCTTCTTAGTTCAAAAGCATATTATAAGACCAAAAAGAGAAGAAACAGAGTTAAGGTTTGTAGTTCATGATTTACAGGTTGTCAAGCTATCCAATTTCATGGCACCTTTTAATGTTATATTCCACTGGAACTACTAAGGAATGCAAATTTTCGCATCAGTGTAAAAAAAATTGAAGGTTCAAAGCATATTCAGTATGCAAAGGTGAGTTAGTATAAGCTAAGGTGAATGTTTCACTTAATGTTTTTGGCTATGCTCATGCTTGTATATCTGTTATTAGTCAAAAGAATTTTAAAATCCAGGGATGCAGTCATTCTTTTTTTAAAATGTAATTGAAATGTTGTTCTCTAAATTGATTATTTTGCTGAGGATTATGTACAAGAAGTTTGTACTAAGTTTGGGGTGCTCAGGGTTTCTATTTTTAGAGCATTAACTGTTTCAGAATAGGAGTTGCTTTAGCAAAACTCTTCCTTTGTTCTTTATCACTCTGAGGGGAAATGCCAAATCTTTTAAGATAAGTAACTCCCTAAGACGTAATTTTTGGATATAATTCTTATATGTGTGATATACACACATCTCCAATGTGGAATATGCAATGTCACTGGAAGGAGTTTACTTACTATTTTGACATCACTGTGGCAAGGATTCATCCTGCTTCAAACTTCTAAAAGCTTGATATTTATTCCAGGACTATCCAAGCCTTTTTGATAGTCAAAGGAGAAAAACATGTGCCAAAGGTATGAAACTCCATAGAAGTTATTTGTCTGGTGGTTGCAGAGACTCCAGACAGTTGCCCGGAGATAGCTAAAGGTGTGCTGGACAGACCACCCTTCTCTGACAGCTGACTGAGCTGGGGGAAACAGAGATGACAGCCAGAATTTCCTTCCCCCCCTCCCCCTTTGGACATTAGGTTGCTATTAACAAAATCAAGCTGTTCTTGTTAGTAGCAGGCAGCTGCTGTCACAGTACATGCATTTCGTTGCTTACAGACTTCACTGACACACTTGCTGGGTTACCTGCTGGTGCACAGCAAGGAGAACAACCCCAGCTGTTTGCTTACAAGATCAGAGTTAAGTTATTCTGTAGCAGGTAGCAGAAAATAGCCTTAGTGATGCAAGATCACCTTTCAGTCGTAAAGAAACCTCTTATGAAAGAGGGATGGAAGCCTATACTTTTCTATTCATACTTGCAGTTTATGTGTGTTCTACATTTATTATCGAGACAAAATGCCTGATCACAGCTAGATGTATGACAGTACCTTTCACAGTCAATATAGATAATATGCAAGATTAATGATCCAGGAAACATACCCTATAGCCGCTGGCCCAAGCTTATTTTTTTCTTCCAAATTTATGTAGTATGAGGAATATAGGGCAAATAAAGGGTTCTGGGCGCCAAGATTTTCCCAGTGAATCTGCTTCTCATGTGCTTATGTGGACACAACCAATGTACTTAAAACCATTCTCTTTTGAAACATATTTAAATTCTTAATAATTACTCGTGATTTCTTTCCTGTCATCATCAAAGTTGGAATCCATGTCTAGTAGATATCAACATTGCAGACTACCTTTCTTTTTTCAGGTTCCTAAAACAAAGTAATGTGAAAATGAGAACAAGAATCCAGAAGCAGGGTGTAATTATTTCTTCAGTATAAATAAACCTTTTCAAAACTTGCAGTATAGATTGGAAAATTCTTGAATGCATTTTCACACAGAGTTTAAGATTTGGATTTTTCTTCTTTGTCATAGGCTTTAGCATGATCTCACTAACCTACCTGCCATGGGATTGTATTCCCCTCCTCCTATTTTTCAGCTTTAAATTTCTTCCATTTAATTTACTTTCATTTTGTTTGTTCTTTTAAACTTTCTTTTTCTTTATCTATGTATTTTGTTTCTGTCTTCATAAGTGCTTGTGATGTCTGAGTTAGAATACATTTAACTAATATTATACAACTAACCTAAACTACATCCGAGTGATACATACAGACTTTTGCAGTGGAGGCAAAGATTTAAAGAAAGTGATATCAAAGGTAGGACTTCACAGCTTCATGGAACAGTCATTTAGCAGGAGTCAAATGAATTATGTTTTTAAGATTAGTTATTTTTCCAACACTGACTGCCTGAGTAACTTCTCAGAAGTCTAAAAAGTATAAGCCTAAAATTAGATGAGATAAATCCAGCTCTGAAAGTTTTCCAAACAAATTCTGTGAAAAAGTGTTGTTGATACTGATGCATGTAAAATCCTTCCTGGTGATCAGAACTATTCTTGATTGCAGATGGTGCCATCTTCATGCAGCCTGTGGCTGGTTTTGGCTGTTTAGGCTGCTTCCTCTTTGCAGAAAATGTGCTTTGCTTCTTTTTGTGCCATTCTAGTCTGAACATTTTAACAACCTTCCTTACAGCAGTTCCCTTTAAAGGCAGGACACTGAAATGGTGTTTTATTCCACATCTACTCTAGTAATTGTCTCTTGCCTAAAAGGCTAAGCTGTTAGTGTTTTGTGCAATTACTGGAGTAAATGGCTGTGTGGGAGCCTGATTTTCTGTTCTGCAGTGCAATCCTCCCTTTTGCCTCGCCAGAACATGCAATCCGAGCTGAGTGAACTGCTTTGGCTTCTAATTCACTACAGTTTAGTGAACCTACTTCTAATGCCACTCTCTTAGCCTTGGGCTACTGAGGTCCATTAATATCTGATCCCAAGCAGGGCTGGATGTTTAGCTTATGATCAAAAAAATCGGATTTAAATAATTTTGCTTATTATTTTTTCCTGCTTTATGAAATTAAAGTAAGATTTTTCAAAAGCTTTTTTCCTGTTAGGAATAAAATGACATGCAAACTTCTGCGGCACTGTCTAATAACTTGTTCTTCTGGACTTAATTGAAGGTAGTTAAATGTCTCCAAGACAGTATTTTCTTTTAAAAAATATATTTATGCAACTGTTTTTTGTGATTCCACTCACCTTCATTGAGAGATAAATGGTTGGGTTTTTTTCAGGTCTTTGTTTCACCAGCATTCCCAGTTCTGTATTTGAATTCTAAACTGCTTCCACCCTGTAATTACTTTTTCTTCTGTGCCAACATTTCAAGATTCTCTCTTCTGGTTCCGCCCTTTCTGCTTGTACTCCGACATCACAGTTAGTGAGTTTTTTGAGGTGCTTGTGAATGAAAAAGGACTGTAATGTACAAACAATTAAGCTACCAACATAGATAGCAAGCTTTTAAAATGGAGAGAGAAGATCAATGGACCATGTCTTTGCATATTACATCTTGTGTAAACGAGGAAACTAATTTTAAGCAGCCGTTCAAACACTTTGGTTACATATAATCTTCTCAGGTCCCTGAAGCTGCTGAAGCTTACTTTTCAAAAATCCATTATCCTTATTTTCTATGCACTATTAAACAAAATTACCAATTGTTGTATATCTATGCATTATAAATACGTGAGGGATTATTTCTTCAGCACAGTGAAATGAAAATAACTTTAATTTTGGGAAAATAAAGTAGCTCTATGCTTTAAGTAGCTCCAAAAATATTAAGCCAGTTTATTTTACTCCAGAGAGACAATGTTCTGAGCTCACTAATGGCCTTATATTCCTTTACTGGAAAATTAAAGTTGTAAGTATTAATAAGCATATTGCTGTTTTTGTTATTACTTCATGTTCATGTTGAAATAAGTAATTGGCTAAGGTAAAATTAAAATATTATCTCCAAGAATCTGAGCCTGATATATGGACACAAACTTATTATGCTTTAAATTCTCTGCGGAATTACTGTGTTTTGCTCTTTTACTTTAGAGTTGTGTTTCTCTGCTTTCTAATAAAAATATAGAGATTTTGAAATAAATCAGTAGAATGCTTTCAAGCCATGTTTCATGTTTTCTTACACATAATTATTGGAAGTCTGTATTACAATCTCTGTGAGATTCAATAATTGCAGTAGTTCAGATGATGTCTCAAATCTGCTATGCTTCTGACAAGGCTCTTCGTAGACCCTCTGGCTATACCTATACTAGCAAATTAAATGTGCCAAGTACCATTCTCCAGTACTGAAGCTGTTAGCAAGCAACAAGTAAAAGTTTAGCCTTGAAATTTGGAGGGAGGATGGCAAAAGCACACTTCTTTCAAACAATCATTAATTCTTTGGGAGATCTGTTACTTGACCTGGACCAAAAGTCTGCTAGGGTCTGGTAGTTGGTTTGTCTACTGGCTATATAGAGATACAGTGACCTGGAATATTTTCTGATGTGTTGTAGATTAGACTTCTGAATCAAAAGTCAGGGATTAGTTCTGCTGCAAATATGTTGGGCCCTTTCCGGCCATTTGATGAAGCCAGGAAATAATTCTACTATAAATATGTTTGTTTCTTTTCTGGCTTTGAGGAAGTATTCACATCCATCTGCTGCTGTTTAAGCCCCTGCTCAGGAGAAGTACCTCGTTGCTGTGCAACATGGAAAGGATTTTGCTGGGGCTGAATCTGGTATTTTCAGAGATTTTTACATAGAATTCCTCTGATCCTTCCTTTGGCAGGTATAGGTTTTCTAGGGAAACTATAGATGGCAGGATAGAATCTCTTTTCAGAAATCTCTGCTATATGCAACAGTTGTACATCCTGGTGTAGCAGAAGAAAGTGTGAACTCAGGTGTTTCAACACTTCATACAGTCATATGATAAGACCTTAAATCATCTTATCCGTGAGCTGCTTTATGCTGATGATGCTGCTCTTGTCGCCCACACAGAAGTAGCTCTGCAGCGTTTAACATCCTGCTTTGCAGAGGCTGCTGAGCTTTTTGGTCTGGAAGTCAGCTTGAAGAAGACAGAAGTTTTATATCAGCCTGCACCTCAGGAAGCCTTCCATCATCCCCATATCACCATTGGTGAAACAACACTCAGATCAGTCCAACAGTTTAATTACCTGGGAAGCATCATCTCCTCAGACGGTAAGATTGATGCTGAAATTGACAACAGGTTAGCAAAGGCATACAGTGCCTTTGGTAAACTCCGTAAAAGAGTGTGGCAAAACAAACACCTGAAGAAAAGTACTAAGATCAGTGTTTACAGAGCCATCGTACTGTCTACTCTTCTATATGGTTCTGAATCATGGGTCATTTACCGGCACCACTTGCGTCTCTTAGAACGCTTCCATCAGCGCTGCCTCCGTACAATCCTAAACATCCACTGGACTGACTATGTGACCAACACGTCTGTCCTTGAACAGGCAGCAGTCCCAAGCATTGAGNCATCATCCCCATATCACCATTGGTGAAACAACACTCAGATCAGTCCAACAGTTTAATTACCTGGGAAGCATCATCTCCTCAGACGGTAAGATTGATGCTGAAATTGACAACAGGTTAGCAAAGGCATACAGTGCCTTTGGTAAACTCCGTAAAAGAGTGTGGCAAAACAAACACCTGAAGAAAAGTACTAAGATCAGTGTTTACAGAGCCATCGTACTGTCTACTCTTCTATATGGTTCTGAATCATGGGTCATTTACCGGCACCACTTGCGTCTCTTAGAACGCTTCCATCAGCGCTGCCTCCGTACAATCCTAAACATCCACTGGACTGACTATGTGACCAACACGTCTGTCCTTGAACAGGCAGCAGTCCCAAGCATTGAGGCCATGCTGCTGAGAACTCAGCTGCGCTGGGCAGGGCACGTCTCCAGGATGCAGGACCATCGCCTCCCCAAGATCGTGCTCTATGGGGAACTTGCCACTGGCTGCCGCAAGAGAGGAGGCCCGAAGAGGAGATACAAGGACTGCCTGAAACAATCCCTCAGCCTTGGCAATATTGACCACAACCATTGGTCTACCCTGGCCTCCAATCGGGAGGCCTGGAGACACACCATCTATAATGCTGCTGCTGCTTTTGAGAACACACGCAGGATCACTCTCGAGGAGAAAAGACAACGCAGAAAGAATCGCGTCTTGTCGATATCACCTGGGGAGTCTTTCTGCTGTACGTTCTGCAACCGGACTTGTCTGTCTCACATTGGCCTTTTTAGCCATCAGCGTGCTTGTAGCAAGCGTGGGTAGAGCCCCTCTCAAATCTTCGTTCGCGAAGCCTAGCCATGATAGTCATATGCTAAGAAAGGCAGAAGCAAGTATTAAAAACTCTAAAAAATAGGGATTTCAATTGAAAGAGGGAAATAATTCTAATCACAATGAGGCAAATATCACTGAAACTGTAGCTCCAGCCATTTTTAGCTGGTGGGGATTCCCATTAGGCAGTGCAATCTACTTCTGTGAGCGTGAATGTCTTGGAGTGCCATGGTGCTGGGCTCAGTGCTGATATGGCCCATTCATGCTTAACAAGGGGGCAAAACCAAAAGTTAGTAAGATTTTATTAAGGGTTAGGAAGTTCCTGTGGGATTGGACCCTACTGCTCCTCAGAGAACTACCCCTGCATTTGAGTGAATTTCTGAAAAACAATCATGGAGATTCCAGTGAAATATAAACATTTTCTAGTGACATAGATAGCTAACCTTTACTTATGAAACTAAACATATAGTGCTCTTAGTCTACCTGTTTTATTCCTGATGTCACCTCACTATTAATAATAATGAGTTCTTCAAGTAGGGTAAAGTACTGAGGAAATCCTGTGGGAAAAATGAGGGAATCACTCATATAACTTGAATTACAACTTACTTTACCACTTCAAGCACAGTCAGTGGATATGTCTGTACAGTTTCTCCTGGAAGACCAGTTGTAGAACAAGCAACTAGTCTGAAACTACCTGAACTTCAAGAAGACCCAGAAGAATGATTCTGAATAGACTCTTGAGGACTGCTTCTCTCAAAGAAGTCCCAAGTCCCATTAGAGGTTAAAGCTCTGCTATGGTAATATCAGTCCAATCCTTTAAACACCACATTTGAAATATATATATTTTTAATATGTTGTACATATGTATACACACATATTTTAAATATATTTTATATTCTTGAAATATGTATTTCAAACTCATTGAATTTATTAAGTGAAAAATTTCAGTGAATCTATTGAATACATTCCAAATACATATATATAAAGCAATTTATAAATATATATTTATATATATATTACATTTGTTTATTTAGCTTTTTGTCTAATAGGTGTGTATTTCTTAGACACATCTGGTCTCTGGAGAAAAGAAACACTATGCTATTTATAGAAAAATATTAAACAGCAACTCCTTTCAGTTAATGCCCTTAGGTAGTTTTTGCAAGCATCTTTGTTTTTAGTAATGGGATTTTCTTTAAA
Source organism: Empidonax traillii (assembly GCF_003031625.1). NCBI lineage: Eukaryota > Metazoa > Chordata > Aves > Passeriformes > Tyrannidae > Empidonax > Empidonax traillii. The sequence continues at coordinate 508,777 of NW_020955453.1, read as the reverse complement.
AGATGTAAAAGCAGCAAATTTTCAAAAAACTGAACTAACAGCTGAACACTTAAACCTGAAAAAGCAACTTAGAAACAAGGGAATAAGGAAGGTTCTATCTACTGATAGTTGTCTGAAAATAAAGCATACAAGAAATAGCTAACACTAATAACACTTATTTTAAGCCACAGAAATACACAAAAGTGGCAAATAATTAGAAAGAAATAGGAAAACTGAAAACCCTAACCCTATCCCTAGAAGAGAAGGTGAAGAGAATACTTTATTCCTAATGAGTGATTTGTAATCTTTTTGCCTCCAAATCTGAGACCAGATGTTTCTCCTGTTATTCCAGGTACTGCTTCCTCACTTCTTCCATAGGTAGTCCATGGGCTTTGCCCCTTCCTTTCCTTGCCTGCCAACCACAGTTATCGCCATCCCACTCTCTGCCTACCTTACATTTCTGTTTACATCACTTTTGCATGTCAAGCTGCCACATTAAATTCACATTGGTAGCATAAATTTTATATCAAATGGTTTTATGGTTTAGATATAAGTTTCCTTGGAAACTCACTTTGGGAGCCTGAAACTGCTGCCCATATCACAGCCTATTCCCACCGTTCATCTGACAGCCTCAGGTGCAAACTTTTAAAAATTTTGTCTGAAGAACGATTATTTCTTTCTGTTGTGCTGGAGTTAAAGGAGAAAATTCAGGGAATAAAGGTAGTACTATCAAAGCCAAGCCGGAGGAGAAAGAAGTTTGGCTGTGCAAGGCTTGCTGCAGAGTAGAGGCACCCAATGCCCTTTTCCTCCCACCTTTACGGATCACTAGAAAGGGGTGAGCAGCCTCAGCAGTATGTAGGATCCCTGACTGTGCTGGTTGGAGTCCCACACAAGGATGCTCCTCAGCTGGTCAGAGCATATAGGAGGGCAGTTGTGTTTTCTTTTCCAGTGGGAGGAGAGCAGCCAAGAAAGGAGAGGAACATACTGCTGCCAGCTGAACCTCACTGTGGGTCCGCACAAATTAACTCATTAGCTGGGATTCACGGGTCTTGAATGATGAGTAGCATAACAGTTGCACTACAGCCACTCAGTAGGTGCTAAAACAATCCTTTTGAGCAAAATTGTTGTTTTTACTTTGAGATCTAAGTAAATTGTTCCTCAGACAGAGCCAAGTGGACTCAGGCTAAAAGAAGATCATTTTCTGCTGTTGTTTTCATTGACTCCACTTTCCCACTGGAAGTACCTAAAATGCAGTGTTGTAACAATTCAAATATCTGGGAAGCTCTTATTTAGACCAGCAGGAGACCATGAAGAGTCAAATAAAATAAGCAAAGACATAGTATAGCTGAGGAAAATTGGCTGTTAAGGGTCATGTACTTAGAACTGAAGGAATTTATAATTGAAAGAGGATTTTGTTCATAATATTTTCTTGTCTTTTATACATTAAGTGCCTGTTGACCTTGCTAGTGTACCTATGCAAAAGTGTATGTCCATTTCAAGGATGTACAAAACTAGCTGATCATTTGTTCACCAGTAGAGCTATCTGCCAGAATAAACAGAAGAATTTTCTACCAAAAGCAGTCATTTCAGCAAGACTGTTGTCTGCCTTGCAACTTTATCTATTAAATAAGTTATATTTATAAAGTATAACTTCTCATAAGTTGATATAATCATCTTGGTTTAGGCAGGAAAAAAATTTAGAACCTACATCCCTGCAGAACCAAAATCTTTGAGCCAAATCTGCCTGGGAGTGCATTGAAAATAGGAATAATTTTTTTTCTTTCTTTTTCCCATATGTGGTTCAGATTTTCATAAAAAAGAATTAAACATTTCTGAGTCTTTGATGAGAACAAACATATAGCTGAAATTTAGGATACTCCTATATTTGTCTCAGTGGTGTGCTAATTCTGAAAATAAATGGTGACAGACTCACTGCCACTGTTGTTTATGTATATAGTTTGATTTAGTCAAAACTGCATAATTACTAAATGTTGAGAATAATTTAAAAGAATAATTCAAGTTGATGAAATGAAACTTACAAATCTGCTTTAAATAGTTGTCATTTAATATTCAATTATTTTGTCTTAAGTGTGATAGGATCACATTCTCTGTTTTATGTGGGTAGAATAGTTTCAGAGTGTTTGAAATTTCTTAGCTCATCATAGCCAGGTAATGGTTGTGAACTGTCAAAAGGAATTAAAAATGCTAGAAATGTGTCAATGAGCAGTTGCTGCAGGTTACTATAAAAAGCAAGGGCAGAGGACACTAAAGGGTCTGCCACAGCACAGAAATAAATAAGAAGAAAGAATGGACTTGCCGTGGAATAAAGAAAAGAAACCATACTACTTCTGTAACTGAAGTATAGTTGGAAATCAATGATCTAGTGCATTGTAATGCCACAAAATGGGGGAAGGTAACCTACGAATAGGTTTTTATGTTTAATTAAACCACCACAAACAGTCTTTTAGGCACATTGAGATTCGTTGTTCACTTTCATAAGCTGGCTTTTCCATTCTTCAAAGGTGGTTTTGCTGTTCTCCGCATCTTTCCACTTCCTGAATGCACCCTCCATATCCTCATAGACACTCTGATCTCCAACAAGCATGAATTCAACAAGGTGAAATCATGCTTGACCAATCTAATAGCCTTCTGTGTTGTCTACCTTGAGTTCGGCAAGGCTTTTGACACTGTCTCCCGTAAAATCCTCCTAGTTAGGCTCAGGAAGTGCGGGTTAGATGAATGGACAGTGAAGTGGATCAAGAACTGGCTGAATGGCAGAACTCAGAGGGTTGTGATCAGTGGAGTAGAATCCAACTGGAGTCTGTAGTCAGTGGCCACCTAATTAAAATATTATTCACCATGAAATTTTAATTCACGTACAGCCTAAAATGATGCATATAAATTTAGTTGTTGATGATAAGCTTGTTGATAAGCTACTGATGATAACTGCAAGACAGTAAAAGAATGAACATAAATTGTATTATAGGAAGGGGCAATAAATCTGGCTATTGTTTCTTTTCATGCAGTTGAAATCTCTGGACAATTCAATTATAACTTGTTTAGGCATGGCTTTAAATCTTCTGCATTCTGCAAAATGAGTGGCATCTCCAGACCATTATATTTCATTTAACATAGAATTTCAGGAGTGCAAAATCTGTGCTAGCTCTATACAAATATCATTATTCATTATAGAGTAACAGGGTATTTAAGATATGTTAATTAAAGTACTAGAAGTAACTTCTATTCTACTTTTAAACCACTGACAGCTTTACCACATTAAGTGGCAGACCAAGGCTCTTGCAAAGCTATAATACATTTTAAGACGTGTCATAACATTCAAGTTTTTTCAAGAGTAATCATTTAAATAAAAATTGATTTGTCATATTGTGTAGCTTTTAGGAAAGCTGACTGACTCACAGCTCAAACCAATTCATGGTGAAGGAAAAGACCAGTAGTTCACAAAATTGTAGGAGAATTTAGTTTGTAAGGGATGTCTGGATATCATCTAGTACATCCTCCTGACTGGAGTCAGCTAGAGCAGGTTGGTCAGGGGCTCATCCTATTGAGCTTTGAGCTGGGATCTCCAAAGCTGGAGATCCCACAAGACTTCTGCACCATCCTTAACAGTGCTTAACCCTCTGAGGGAGGATATAAATACAGTCAAAATTTCCCTTGTTGGAGCTTGTGTCCATTGCCCCTTGTCACATCTCTACACACTTCAAAGAAATGCCTTTTTTTGCTTTGTATCCTGCCATTAAATAGATGAAGATCACAGTAAGATACCGCTGATTAAAGATATTTAAAAATATCTGTTCTATTGCAATAGCTGTGGCTACTTTAGAGTTTTTATTTCATATTTGTAAAGTAGCTTCTTGGCCTTTGTCAGAATACAATCTAAATAAATGTCAAAATACTTATTAAGAAGGAATCTGAAAAACTATTTTCCTTTGTTCATTTATAGGCAGGGTGATGTCTGAGATGCAAATTTCACAGCATCTGGGGTGAGACATATGTATTCTGACAAATGCCAAGGAGCTACTTTACAAATATGAAATAAAAACTCTAAAGCATTCACAGCTATTGCAATAGAACACCAAACATAGCTATTAGTCAGTCAGCCACAGCCAGACATTTCTCCTGTTGATACCCCTTAGGTGGAAAGTTCTAATAATGCTTTTTGAAGATATAAATATATATATCTAAGGACTTTGTTTAGATATGATAACCTTTCATATAAAGTGCTATTATTCACTAGTGATAGTGTACTCTCAATAATTCCGTTAGAAAAGCATTCTGCTATCTGAAAAGCATCCTTATAGCATGATAAAGCAAACATTATATTTATTTTAGAATAAGTTTTACGCATCCATAGATTAGCAGGAATTCTTATTGAAAATAAGAAACAAAAAAAACATAAATAGGCAAAAATTCATGTGCACATTGTACTATGAAAATATTATGATATTTAAATCTATGTCAGAAGCACTAAACACAGAGGTAAAGTGTACCATGAGTCTTGTCCTTTGTCACATATATTCAGTAGTGATTTTGCACAAAAGACATCTCTTGCCCACCTTTGCAGGCTGTGCAGCTTGAGCCTATTGCCAGTGTCTGAACATTCAGTGATTTAGCAGTTATAGATACAGCCCAGGAAATCAAGGCTGTCAGGGTGTCTGACTGAAGTAATTCAGATATAATGTCCACAAAAGATGGACAAGAATCTCAACCCCACAGTGCACTAAAAAAAAAACTAAAAATGCTATTAAATTTCCATTACGACCATCTTACTGGTAACAGGTATACTTTGGATGGATGCATGATTCATGAAAATGAGTAATTAATTATAAAGGAGTGTCTCAAGATGCACTTAGTAGATGTCATCACAATTATTTAAATGCCACTTTGAAGTGAATAACATCAGGAGTCTAATTATCCCATGGGAAAAACTTTCTATGTTAATCCAAGAAGTATCTTGTATAAAACTTTGTAGAGCCTGGATGCTGGGTTGTAAGTATATTCTTCCATTAAGCTTTAGACAGATCCTTGCATAATGCACTCAGATGCTACACATAACACTAAGAAACCTGCATCTTGTAAGTGTTTCTCAGGAGCAGAGAGAAGGTGGAAAGGTACTCAAAATTCATAAAAATATTGTGGTACTTCAGTGTAGTATTTGTGCTACCTTAATACAAGAACTTGAAACAAACACAACATGCCTACTTATTTTGGTGCTTGTGTGATTTGCCCTGCTTAGACATCATCCTGCTGTTCTGCACTGGGGTGGGGTGAGGGGAGAGAGAGTGAGAGAGAGAGTGTGCAGGGTTCCTGATGAATGCTATGGAGGTGGAATAATTGCTGGTACCAGTTGGGAGCTGCCTGCAGGCTTGTGTGTTATAAGGAGACAACCAAGCTTATTGTGCAGCCTTGCAATTTGTGCAGCACAACGCAATGGGGATTTGCAGCATAATCAAATCTATGAGTATCACTACATAAATCTTAGATGATATTTTTTTAGTCAGTATCGCTGCAATCACCTGATGGACTTTTATTTTGTGAAGTAACACCAGAAAACAACCCTGGAACTGTGGTCTGGCATTGACAATGACATATTGGTGATTGTTCCCTGCTTAATCACCAGAATATCAATTAAGAACTTTTTGGATTGTGGAGCAAGTAGTTGAAAGCTGAAAAACTGTCCCCATTATGATGTGAAGTGTTTTTTTCTCCTTATGTATGTCAGCACTGTTGTGTGCTATCGAAGTGTACACATGGAAGTAAACCTTTTATGGGGGCTGGACACCTTGTATAATGGGCTTAACTTTTGTATCAAATAGCTGCTAAATAAGATCCAGAACATTCCATTGTATTGAATATTCTGGTAAACATTAAGCCCATTAATGAATGCCCAAGAAATATCAGGAAAATGCACCTTATTGAATATTTTTCAATTAATAATGTGAAGAAAATAGATGACTGAAACAGACATAAATAGTCAAATTTGACTTAATTTTTAGAGTTGAGGAGGCCACAGCCCATTTTGCACTTTGTACTTTGATGTAATCTCAAAACTGTTTGGATAGTTCTGATTTGGTTTCTCTCAACTGCTTTTCTGCAATATGTTATTTTTTGGTAGTACTGTCCATGATCAGGTTGTTCAGATAAAAAGTTAATAGCACTTTGTAATTCCAGTTAATAGTATTCTAGTTTTCCTCACAGGTTTGAGTCCATGTAGATGGATCTGTTCTTATTAATGGCTTCATAGATTCCACAGTCTTGCTGTGAAGTCAGACTTTGTTGCCACGTAGATCTCCAGAGAGATTATTTGGTTCAATTGTCTTGTTTTTTAGCATTTTCTATTTCTGAATTTTCAAATTCTAAGCTGCCAGTCTCACAGTGTGCGATATTTTGTCATCTTCACTTTGAATGCATAAATAGCAATTTAAGTATACCCTGTGTTTTTTAAAGTCATTCAGAGAACTCTTTTAAAACTGCTTAGGAAGTGAATAATAGTGATGGAACAGTCCTTTAAAAAGACTTGAGGAGCTGGTCTCACAGTTTGAACTAGCTGCAAACCAGAAGCCACAGAATTGCATGTGTTTAGCTTTGTGACTGATACTAAGCTTCTGCAGTCAAAATTGGACAATGGCAATGAGTGGACCCTACGATGCATTTTCTCCACTGCATTTGTCGTTTATGTATTTGTACAAGTTCTACCTAGAGAGCACTTTGTTCGTCTTTTCGAGGTATTAACTTTCCCTCCATTGAAAACTTACTCTTTGGAAACTAAAGGGCCCAAAAGTTTTCACTGTAAATGTTCTGTTTCACATATATATATATATATATGTATATGTATATATTTTGAGGTATCTTGCCTCACCCATAATCTGACAAAGTCCAGATTTAAGTGCAATGGGCTCTGGGCCTGCTTATGAGAATGCCTACTAGTAACTTCACAGCTTGGGTCTTATTTACATAACTTATTCTTCAAAACTGTCAAAACCCCTGTGTTATTACAAATTGCCTCCAAATCTACCAATGGACACAAGTAACAGTTGTAAAACCAAAACTAGTACTATAATATCTAATTTCCGTGTTGGTTGCACTCTTGGAATGTCATGTAGAATGGGAAAAGATTTTGTTTGACTACCTATGCCTACATATGTGTACCATCAGGTATACTGGGTGTTTGAATCACCCTCACCAAAATTTCCAGTGCTCCTTGAGGTGGTCTGAAGTTTTCTGCTGGTGCGCAGTTCAGAAAGGCTTACATCGACCCTGTTCTCTATGTCATGTTACCAACTGCAAGTAGATAACTCAGATATTCTAGTATTATATCAAGTGGTACCTGACACTTCTCTCTGCATACCCAAATCAATCCCTTTGCCTAAGAATTAAGAGCCTATTTTAGTGAGCAGTGTTCCAGTCAATCCAGTCAATGGAGTCTTGAGAGCAATTCATCTTACTGTCTAAAAAAGACACTTTGTGACTGGTCGGATTATTTGCAGGGTAAACTCTTTGCTCTGTACTGGCTTAACACAGATGCTTACATACAGAGGTTCAATTCAGTTTTCTTAAGCACATTCATCTGGTCCCACTTGTGATGCCCAAAAGTTGCCCGTATGGCTTTCAGATGGAGCTTTAAAAGGTCAAATATCTCTTGGAAATTACATGTCAAATCTGCCAACAACATGCAGATATTTCCAGTATATTGGGATGTCTCATACAATATCAGATCCCTACATTTTGGCTGATGAAACTCAGCCCATGGTATCCAGTGGGCAAAACAGCTGTTTAGACTCATGCTGCACATATAAACATCTCTGTGCAATACCTAAATTTGTGTCTTATATTGTGTCCCACTGTGTCAGCGTAGGAGAACTCTGTCAAGCCACAAAATATACCTGACTCATATTCTAATACCTCTGACTGTATCATTTACCAACCCAACTCACAAATTCTGAAGAGTTAAAAGATGAATGAGTTATGCTCAGCCACTGACAAGCACCTTCTTTTTTTGATCTGAATCTTGACTTCAAACTGTGGCAACTTGCTTACATTGGAATGCAGTTTGAGTAACATACCAGTCATATTCCTGTAGCTCATGATGCTTACCAAAGTATTATTAATATCTATACAAGCTGATAATCCACTGTGTTTATGAGGTGAGCTGTTCAATGACTCTTGAGCAAGGATGGATGCATGATCAGAACGAACTAATCAAAGACTAGTTATGTCATCAGCAATTCACCTCTCCAAGGCTGTATAAGGGAAAATAGAGACTACAAAGGAGACTCCAGAAGGTGTAAGGACAGAATGGCCATGAAAGTACAAGAACAGGATAACACAAGAGGCCCTAAAGGTCTAAGTGTAAGTTGCAACTGATCAATTACTGATTGCCTTAAAAAAACCAAACCCAAATCTTTGAGGCTGGATAGGATCAGTTTAAGGGTATTGAAAATGTATAGAATTGTGTAACAACTGATCGCTGCCCATGACTAGGAGCATAGGTAGAGCCATCTTTACACTGAAGATAAGAAAGCCATTAATTGTGCAGGTGCCTAATTCAAAACTCACTGTGCAAAACTGGTCACTCTATATCTAGTGTTGCTATATATGTGAATATTATTATTATCTTCAAAGGGAAATATGTAGTCTGTTGGTGCTGCTTGGCTTAGCCTTCAGTTGCATTCTTTGATCTGACACCCTGCCCTGGATGTGTGTTGTGATGCCATATCCTACAGATAAACCCTTAAGTTTGGCAGTATGGGTGAAATTATTAAACTGTTAAGAGATGATATTATGCTGAAGGTAAAGAAAATAAAACCATATTAACAGATGGTTAATAGGAGAATCATAATGTCAATATTCACCACATTGAATGGAAATACACTCTTATTTTTTTAGTAGAGGACTTGGACTTGCTAAAAAGTGAACGCAAAAAGGAATTGAATTCTGGCATAGAAAATTCTGCTTAACTTTTCCACAAAAGCTATTAATGAAAATGAGCTTCTTCTAGTGCTGCTTCTGAGTGAGTAAAAGTCCCTAATCTAATGAAAAAATATATACTAGAAAACTTAGCCTAGAGACTGAACATGATGAGAACATTATATGCTAAATTTCTTTTTATTCAGTCAATTTATAAGATTAGACCATGTCACAGATTAGGTCACGTGATGTTAGAGCTCTTTCTGACTTTCTTTAAAGTAGTTCCTTCCTCCCTCACTCTCCTTGGCATTTCTTTATTCAGAAATCATAGCATGTCATTTTTAACTACTTAAGAAGTCAAATATAATTTAAAGCTGGTATACTGAAATATATTACATCAGCTTAAAAACATCTTTTAAAAACAAAGATTTGTTTTACATTATCGGGGGAGAAAAAGGCTCTCTGTTTGAGTTCCAGTGTCCTGGGTCTTGGTGGAGCCAGCAGTATGCCTTTGCTGCAAGGAAGGCTAAGTGTATCCTGGGCTACCTTAGACCAAGTATTGCAAACAGGTCAGAAGAAGTGATCCTTCCACTTCTTGTGCAGGGAGTCACCCTTCACACTGCTGAGTCCCCACGTGGAGTGCTGTGTCTGTTTATGGGTTTGCCAGTACAAGAGGGAAACATAGTGGAGAGAGTCCGTTGAAGGGCCACAAAGCTGATAAAAGGATGGGAGCATCTCTCCTGGGAAGAGAGGCTTAGAGAGCTGGGACTGTTCAACCTGGAGAAGAGAAGGCTCAGAGGGATCTCATTAAGGTGTATAAATACCTGAAGGAACAGAACCAGGCTCTTTTCAGTGGTGCCCAGTGCAGGACACGCAATAATGGGCACAAGTAGAAACGCAGGTGACATCTGAACATCAGGTAACACTTTGTTACTGTGTAGGTGACTGAACACTGGTACAGATTGCCCAGAGAGGTTGTGGAGTTTCCCTCCTTGGAGATACTCAAAAGTCATCTGGACATGATCCTAGGGAACTGGCTGTAGGTGGCCCTGCTCAAGCAGGAGAGCTAGACAAGCTGACCTCTAAAGGTCCTTCCAATCTCAGCCATTCCATGATTCCGTGATTTTGTGTTTCTAAACTGTGTATCCACATTGAGACAAATTCCCTTGATTTATAGATTCAAATTGTATTTTTCTTCAAGATCTTTCTTGATCCTATGCTAGTTCCAGAAAGAATTGTAATATAATTAATCACAAAAAGACATTTTGTATGTAAAATATAGAAAAGATGGTAAAACTCACATGCTGAGTGATATGAAGATTCCATCGATGCCAGCAACCCTAATTCCAGACTGAAGACTAATGTCTTTTGAATTGTTCATTTGTTTCAACTGCCTCACTAGAGAGTCTGTGTGACTGAAGTAAGCTTTAGCATAGAGCATAAGGAATCTTCTCTCACTTGGAAACTCAGTGATAATGCCAAAGGCAATTGATTCTCCTTTGAAGATAAACTGCCTGCAAAGGTCAATGCTTTCCCATTTACTAACTCAAGGAAGTGGATATCTGTGTTTTCTTTTCCTGGCTCTTTAAGGGACATAAGTGCAGCATGGGTCTAGAATACACTCTTGTTATAGCAGTGCCTTTATTCTGGTAAGACTCACATAGTACTGGCACAATATGAATAATAAAAACAATAAGCTGTGAAGTCTTATCACATATTCTTTAAGTAACACCAACATGTGAGAGGAAAACAGTTTCTTCATACGAGCTATTAATTTTACTTGCCATAAATTGCCCAAAGAGAGAGTTTCTCAAAAGTTTCCATTCTATTCATGTAGGGATAAACAAGTCAAGTCTATAATTTTCTGTAGTGATTCAAGTGAAAAATGGCTTGTGTATGTCAAGAACAGAGTAACTATAAAAGAATAAGCAGTTGCAAACTCCGATTCTCCCACAGAGTTTCACACTGCAATGGGCAAAGTTTGTACCTTTACTGTGAAGATTTTTCCAAAGAAATAAAAAGGAGAGTGGCGTTCTTCAAATTTCCATTTTCCTTTGAAAATGTAGTGCTCTTGTCTAGAAGATTTTTGCAAATACAAACATAATTTCATGCTGGAGTTTGTGTAGGTCTCTGATTTCAGACATGAATTTAGTCTCAGTCAGTCAATACGTCTGTGTGTATACGGGAAATTAGTAACTATATTTAAGTGTTTTGCTGAATTGAGGTCACGTAAGCAAACCAACAAGAGCCCAACCTTTGGCTTGTCTTAACCAGGGACTCTCTAAGAGCTGATATTGCCACTGCAGCTGACAGAGACAGGTTAGAAATTGAAAAATCATTAATGAAAGCTTAACATTTTTTAAAATAGAATTGAACAAAATCCCTAAGGCAGATAACTGTGGAAACAAGGGGAGTTGAAGACTTGATTCTGTTTCATCACTAAAGACAGCAGTAAAACTATAAGCCTTATGCTGGTATGGCATAGCATAATATATTAAAAAGAATTCTAATGTCTTTTTCTCTTTCATCTTTTTTTCATGTTTTCAAAGATAAGCACTGTATGAGATTAATATTAGAATGACAGGGACACTGAATTTGAAATTCATCAGGGGTTTGAAATACCACATTTCAGAATTTACTGAAGGGATGGGGAAAATAAAACAGGAAATGGCATTTCAATGCAGTAGAGTGGTGAGCACTGATATTTTACAATTTAGGTTGAAATAACAGACAAAGCTAAGTAGAAGTTAATAATAACAACAACAAAAAAGTCCTACTATAGGAATTTTTAAATTATTTATTTAATTTAGTTGTCATTCTAGGAAGCTATATATTCCTAGAAAAATTAGAACATTTATAATAATTCAAAGCAATTGAAGAAAGCCTTTCAAAGTAGTCAGAGAGCCTTTCAATAGACAACTTTGACTTTTTCCATAGGTTGCAGTTGTTTGGTTTTTTTGCAGTTTTTTAAACAGTTTCCATAGGAAGGGGCTATTTTAGAAGCATTCATGGAAATTAATCAAAATAACCAAGAATGGTGGAAGAAAAATGAACAGTGGGGCCAGACAAAGGAACATATACCTTACTGTATGTGACAGCTCTTGAAACTGGCTGTGAGGGAGGCATAGGAATGAAAAAAATGAGCCATGCTCTGCTGTGTGTAGATAATTAATGTTTTTCATTCTAATGCCTGTCAGAAAACAACCAGAAGCTCTGAAAGTAACTCACCTTAGCTTACAAGTACCTCACCTCCTGCTCATCATCATCATCAAAAGTTTATGGCATTCTGGCTACCCTTACTGCTGACTTACACTGTCAGTAATTTATAGGTATAAAAATATGCTCACATATATTAAAGAACTTTAATATTGGAGTCCTTCATGATCAATAATTTGTAACCAGAGCTTTGTAGGCTCTTAGGTAGAAAGTCTCTGAAGATGTGAATAGACAAAAAGGAAAATTACTTAAGAAATGAAAATAGATAATAAACACTAAATATATATATTTCATGAATATACTCTGAATTTATATATACATACATATATGTGCATATGCTTATGAGTTTTCATAGTGTTTGACCAGACAAATGAAATACTGAGGGGGACACCACTGAGTTACTGTATGCTACAGTTCTTCAAGTGTCATTACTGCTGCTGGTTAAATTATTCTCTGGAAACCTGTTCTTGGCTGTCTTTAAGTCTGCATTTTTTGTTCCTATTTATAAAGATTATGCAAAATTACTCTCTGTTTCTGTCTGATGTATTCATTATTCAGACAGACAAAATGAATGACTTCTCCAAAATTTTCTAGCTATCTATTCTTTATGAACTATTTATATTGACTATTCAGTGAATGTGATACATCTCATAAATCAAATCATGTATTTTTCTTTAATTAGATGACTGAAACTTTTTAAAAAATAGAAAATAAAAAATGTCAAATAGTGAAGAAAAAACATAGCTAGAGTGTATTTTTGAAACACTCTTGTTTATGCTTAATTTTATAATGCTTTAAGAATTTATGATTATTTTAATGAATAAATAACTAGTCATAAATAACAACTAATATGAACTAATATATAACAGTAGGATGTTTCTTCAGTATAATATTAGTGAACTAGATCATTCTGCATTTGATCAATCCAACACAGAGAATGGAGTTTAAATATTCCAAACCTTTAGGTAAAAACTTTTTAAATTATTGTGAGTGTGGCATCTGAGGAAAGCTTAGCATGATAAAAAAAGACTACTTTTTGTACTGCAGCTATTTCAACTGTAATTTTTAAATTCTCAGAACTTCAGATTCAATGTTTGTGGCACAAGAAGTCTTTTCTAATATATCTGTAACTGGTACATCTGACCATTAAGTACCCATTCAGAAGTTGACACAGGGATATCTTTGGCAAGTTTGGTGTTTGTTATGTTTTGGCATTGGATTTTGGTTTTGGGTTTTGTTATTTTATTTGAGGTTTCATTTATTTGTTTGGTTTTCCTTCAAATGTGAATTGCTGGACTACATAGGATGATACCTCAGAGCCGTTCTTGAATTGCTGGATCAAAAAATAGCACTGCTTCCAGAAATGGAATAAAAGTAACAAAGAAGGAAAAGCATATGTCTGTAAAATGCAGTTCAAAGATTCTTTTTATGGACCAGTCCCTCACAACTTCAGAGATCGCTTCTCTTTCCATTCAGCTGTAATTGTTGGCACAGGTGGAGAGGTCAGCCAGTCCTGGAAGGCTCATGAGCTTCTGAGGACCAAGCTCTCACTGTGGACAAGAATTGATGCTCACTGATGCAGCAGACAATAATCACTTAAATTTTAACATCCCATAATAAACCCAACATTTATTTCTTTTACCCGTTTTCCCCTTTTAACTTCCTGTCATGGAAATCCAACTGTGTCTTCTTCATAAGGAAGACAAGAGGAGAAATGCAGTTAGATATGTTGGTCTGTTTAAAGAGTTGGGGAGCAGCTAAATATTGAGATGACAAGAGCTATATGAATTCTTACATGCTTTAAAAATTTTCGTGGTATATGATTTTTTCTCTTTAACAATAACACTACTGTATTCCCTCCTGAGACTTATAGGTTGAAAGAACCATATTCAAATCCTGAATTCAGGTTAGTAGAGTTTTTTTGACCTCAGAGTAAAATATTAATGTAAGGTTTTCAAAGTACAAGCTGTCTGCTACCTGGGCATAAAACTGATCAGAAAAATACTAAAAGGAAAATCATCGACACAAAAATACACTAATCATTGAATTGCAGAGTGCTTTTCAGCTAATAGTAAATTGTTTTTCAAATATATTTGCAGGAGACTGAAGATAAAAGAGAAAATTGCTCCACTGAAATTGTGGCTGAAAAGGGATATAAAGGATAAAAGAACAGCAGATTTGCTAAACTGGGGCTTTATTTATGTCTTTTCAGAGGAAAATAAGGATAGAGCACAAACAAGGATAGGAATCATATTTCTTGATATAACCAAGGAGAGAGGTATTAGACACAGTGTGGATAATAATAGAAATTGTGTCAGATATAAAACAGACGACTTTGCAATTGGTAGGTTTTTTTGTTTCTTTTTGTATATGTTATTTTTTAGTTGCCACTGTCCTTTAAAGCCTTCATTAATTTAAGTTTGATGAATATTTACATCTGAAATAACAGTTAAATTAAAAAAAATGTAGACAAAATGTTAACAAGGATTATACACCTAAGAGATCCTAATGAAATTTTGCAAAAATAAGAAGAGTAAAATTCCAGTTTTTTAATTCGATAGCATTCACATATAAATTTTATTAGCCAGGATTAGAATAAAATGCGTACTCATAAAAACAGTTCAGCACAATGCAGTATAATCCTGGGTTCTTTGAATTTTTTAAACATTTTTTAAAAATTTTTTAAAAATTTTTTGAATTTTTTGAATGAATGATTTACTGAATTAGAAATGCATCTCGTTTTGTGTACAGTGCTATTCAACTTATTCTTTTGAAAGATAGTAAGCCCATGGTTTTGCTACAAGTTTATAGAAAAACCATGAGAAATTGAACAGGCAATAGTATCCTCTCAGTAGAGATAAATTAGGAAAATGGAGATTAACCCTCTTAAAAGAGTGCATAAGTTCAGATACAGAAAAAAATCACTCTATAATTCTTTAAATATATTTTTTTCAGTGTCCTTTCCCAGCTTTTGTTTACTTGATTGGTTGATTGGTTGGCCGGTTGTGAGGGTTTTTTTTTAAATTTTTTCTCTTTAAAATGAAGCATGAAAAATGTACTCTTGCTTGTGGAATAGTGTCCTAAAATTCAAGCTGGGCTTGCAAAATGAAAATTCCTACAAGTACAGAAGCAGAAGATGGTTTAATGGTTTCAAATGCCTCATTCTCAGGGAAACCAGAGCAGCTTGCACAGTATAATCAGACATATATCTCTTGTATTATGCTTGCTGATAAAGCAGCCCTTGATTCATTTGTGTTACAGTATGACATCGCTGATATAACGGTATGGAATGTGTTGTTAAATAAGATAATAAAAAGTTTCAAACAGATATGGATAGGCTCAAAAAAAATTTTCCACAGTTGTACTTCATACTTTTTTAATATATATATGAAACTGTACGGTTCTTACATATGTCTTTAGTAGTGTCAAACATATGTCCAAATGCTTCGCTAAAACAAATTTGAGAAAATTTTTTTTCTGTCTTTATAGGGCACCTGTTATACACCTTCAGTATTGAGGTCAGTGTTAAACTTTTTCTTTTGATTTTTATAAGCAATTCTTACTCATAAAATGAGAAAAGTAATCTGAACCCTATAACAAGTATTAACATTTCTACAAAACATTTCTATAAAAGTAAATAAACCCCCTCTTATATATACAGTTTCAGACACGGTTATTTCCAAAATACTGTGTCATCATCTACATCCACGTGCCAGGATAAAATCTCAGAAGATGCATAACTTTATGTAGGGCTGCTTTAACATCCTGATGGATTTAACTAGACTTTCAGTCTTGTTTAATAGAAAGTAAGGAATGCAGTAAAGCAAGGAACTTTTTCTGTAAGGTGCACATGGTCTCTGCAAACTATGAGAATTTTACAACCTGCCATATTCTGAAAATCTGTGTCTGGATAATAAAAGGGTCTGAAAAGGATCTGCTATGCTCCAGGTTTGTTGGCAGATCCTGGCATAGGTTCTTGATGTTGCCCATATGAAAAATGGATACCCTCTTTTGAGTATTAATTTAAAGGATTCTTTTTTTCTTCAAAAAGTATTGGTAATACGAATTTAAAGCCATGAGAAGACGTATAAAAACGGCAATGCTAAGGCATACAGGCATCCATCTATAAAAACCTTTACAGTGGCCAATTGCAAGTATCTAAGAAGGGGTATATAAGCACATAGTAACATTTTCCCATGTATTATTTTTCTCTCTGTCTGGGCTAGAGTTAAATTGCTTCACAGTAGCTTGAATAAGGCAGTGTTTTGGATTGTGGCCAAAAGGGTGTTAGCACAGTGATGTTTTAGCTCTCATTGAGCAGCGCTTGCCCAGTGTCGAGGTCTTTTGTTCTCCTACCCCCACCCCACAGCAAGGAGGCTGGAGGTGCACGAGGATTCGGGAGGGGACGCAGCCAAGACAGCCCCAGTAGACCAAAACTATATTCCATAAGCAAGAGGCAGGAAGGCAGGAGATGTTCAGAGAGAGAGAATTTGTCTTCCAAGTCACCATTTCATGGGATGGAATCCAGCTTTCCCGGTCATGGCTGAACACTTGCCTGCCTATAGGAAGTGGTGCATGAATTCCTTGTTTAGCTTTGCATGCACAAAACATCTTTTGCTTTGCTCTGTCTCAGCCCATGACTTTTTTCACTTTTACCCTTCTGATTCTCTCCCCCATCCCACCATCATGGGGAGTGAGTGAGCAGCTGTGTGAGGCTGAGCTGCGGTTAATGCACAACAACCCAGAAAAAATATTTTTATAGCATCCATTCACACAGAGGTCAGAGGTTCCTAAAACAGAGATGCTGATATTCTTCCTTTGAGGTGCACTTTCAGAAGAGTGCAAATGATATTCCTCCTATGCCTCATGCTCCTATGCTCTCTAACTTAAAAGAAGTTCTTGCCCTTTCTTTGAATATTTTTCTTGATTACTTGTGCTCCTTCTGGACCTTGATGTGAAAGTGAAAACTGAGCCCATGATAGTATTTGATTTCATAATATATTGAGAAAATCTAAATCATTGGAATAGAAATGTTGTTAAGGAAGGTCCTTTGCTGTTTTTCACCCTCTAAAACTACAGTTACAAACACATGGGGCTAATGCACGATGAGTCAAATTATGTTAAGCTTCTGTAAATGAACAGAAAAAATATTTTCCCTAGATGAATGTAGTTCTGCTCCCAATAGCTTTTACGTTAGTAAAATCAGAGTAGCTTCATGGAGTCATTCCAGATTTATCTATGCCTGAGGTCAGACCAAAGGCCTGAAGTTATCTTAGAGCTGCATACCACAGAGACCAACTGTCTGTGTTCTACAGCACACTTTTGCTTTAGAATAGCTGAGAAAAATGTTATAGACTTTTATGACAAAGAATAATTTTTCATGTTCAAAGAATTTATGAAAATACAGTGAAAATACGATATACAATGAAACATGAATAGTCATACAAATTTCAAAGAGAAAAAAGGCATAAAAACTTTCAGTAATGTTGTAGGCTCCTGAAGATCAGGTATTATGAGCACTTCAAGTTCTGCATAGTTGTCCAGGTTATCTAAATTCTTAAAGTCTAAGACCTTGCTGAATAGATGGTAAAATAATTTTCCACGACTTCTCATTTCATGTTCACAGAAACAACATAATAAACTAGAAATAATCATGTTTTCTTTTTGTTTGGTTTTCTTGAGAATTTATGGAATGGAAAGGATGATTCAGAGGTTTAAAACAGTAGTTAGATTTGTATTTGAATACAAACATATGCAGAGCAATAAAATCAACTTAGAATACCCTGGATACCACTAAAGCTTACTGGCAGACACCAGCTTGTAATATTGCAACAGATTATGGATGAGCAAGATATAAAAGTATTTCTTCTGCAAACTACTTGAATTTTCTCATTACAGCTATGTTTTATTATAGGCAGAAAATGAAACTCAAAGAGCTGTGTCATTTTAGGTGTGACTACATAGTGAATACTATTAGTAAATATTGACTTTCCCAATTGCATGCTTTATTTATCTGAGAAAGAGATTCTCAATAAATTAAATGTGTATCTCCTAGACTTTTATTCAAGGTGTTTTTAGTGCAAAGGAGGAAGGTATCTTTAAGAGTAAAGATCAAACTTTGTTATAAACTAAGCTCTAGATTTAGGTGCAGGGTTATGGGGTTCTGGTGGCTCTTCTCTTGACTTACTGTGGTACTTGGAGAAAACACCTTGTTTATTCATTTCCCATTCAGCTACCAGCTTTTCAGTGGAGTTAGATTTAACTGGGATAGTGAGGATTTTCACACCGCTTTTCCCACAAATCCATTAATTCTTTTCTTTCTTCAGTGTTCAGTGTTGAGTATTCTCTCTGGCTCACAAAGCCTGTGGGGAGCGAGGGAAACCCTGCATCCCTTTGCAGAGCTGAGGAAGGTGTGTTCCTCCCATCAGCACTTGCCTGTTAGTGACCAACATCTGTGTGATTCTACATCAGGACAGTCCTCTGTCCCAGTCCTTTACAGATACTGGCTATGCCTAGCCTAAATAAATATTAGTAATGGAGCCAGCTGAATGCCTCTAGGTCAGTTTTTTTTCATGCACAATGTTCTAAGATGAAATGGTAATCCCAGCATATAGAGCCCATATTCTTGGAGATACCCCAACCCCAAATGTGTATAAAACTGTTCCCATCTTTGGTAAACTGATCAATCTGGGAAGGAAGTATTGCTTGTGACAACTTCATGGAACAATCTTAAATGGAAACCTAAGTAACAGTTCCATAAAATGATATATATTAATCTGCTGTTTAGGAGCAAATGCAGAGCCTCATTAGGAAAGATATTTTCATGTATTGTTTTATATTTAGAATTCTATGTACTCTAAATAATGAAGTCTGTGTACAGTATTCATCTATTAATGAAATCAGTGATATTTTAGTAATTTCATGAAATGTATCATTTCAAAGTTTGATTGAAACATACACAAAGCATCTGAGAGACATCTCATGTGGAATTAATTTTTACTGCTCCAAACTTTTCAAATAGTTTTTAAAAACTTTACAAGTGTGTTTTCTCCAATCAGAACACTTTATATAGAAATATAGAAAATTGTATTGAAAATAATTCTTTGGAATTTAATCTCAAATCTATTCTTACAGTTTTCAAAAGAAAAATTCCATTTAAATAAGCAGTATAGCTTGCTTTGAAAAGGTATTGGGTATGCTTTCTGCCCTTTGTAACTGAAAATTATTTGAATTAGAAGTATTAAAATTTCCTGTAAATTATATTTTCTACTAATATGGCTGTAATATAACGTGGTTTATACATTGCTAGAAGATTTATTTTCTGTTCCTATATTTAAAGACAAATGTGAAACAAAACCAATGCAGAAAAACCCTGTTTATTCTTTTTTATGAGCTTTTAAAGTATTTTAGATTCTATGAATGATTTCAAGCCACAGAGTGAATACATTAAAATATTTTAATTCTGAACTTCATTGTCAGAAAAGGTGCTAATTTAATTTGATACAGGAGATACACTATGCTTGCATGCTAATATACTAAAATAACTTTCATGACATACTCTTTCATACATGACATACTCTATGGAATATATTTTTGTCTGAAATGATTAAACCAATTTATTTATTTTATATGAGGCCTTAATGAATTAATAATGTTCTTTTATTTTTAAATATTTTAAAATATTTTAAAATAGTTTTTATTCTGAGTGAAAAAAGTCTAAGAATGTTCAGCTCTGTTTCTATTTTTCCAAGGAAAACTAAGAGGAATGACAAAATATGTTTAAAGCAAAGCTTTAAGTGCTCCATCTCCAGAATCTCTGTCTTTCTTTAATAGCCAAATATTATGGTGTATCTGTGGAGAATAAATCACAAAGCTGCTCAGTTCTGGACAGTAATCTTTCCTGACAGTACAACATGAATACTTTCAGAGAAAGATAGGAACACTATTATTTTTAACTTTCAAAAACAAATAGTGTGTTACACTTTCAAAAATATATTCTCATCATGAAGAAATAGGAAAATGCTACATTTCCATGATCAAAGAATTCTGTACTGTTTTCATAACGAATAGATAATACATACTAACATGTAATCCAGCTGGAACATCATATACAGCAATACTGTGAGGAAAATGGATAAAAATATATACACATTTTCTAATTTGTGCAAATGTAATATTCATTATATGAATTTTAGCAATGTCCAATGTAATTTCAAATCCAGTAGTATTTTACCATCAATAGAATAATAAAGGTAAAAGTAAATGAAGAAATGTGTGGAGGAAGATATGACTTATTATGATGGGGTTCATGACGTTTCTTTTCACCACTATTTTAAAGAAAAAGGAATCAGCTGCTATTGAAAAAGGCAATGCAGACATCAAAATTAAATTAATTGCTAATGTGATAATTTAAAAGGATTTTTTATGAAGATAGGATTAAAACTGTCTGTAATGACCAAACCTTAGCTGTTATTTCATTTTAATTGGGTTTTGAGCTATGTTGAAAGATGAACGATTTCTTTAATTTCAATACTGCTAATGAGCAGAAATTTTCAAAGCCTCACTCTGCACAGACAACAACTGAAGACAAACTAAGTGGTTCTAACATCTTTCTTATCACTTCCATGATGACTGCAGTTGCTGCCTGCAGTTAATATGAGACTAATGGGAGATCTATCAGATAGGTTTTGCAATAGTTCAACATCTGGAATACCTGTTCTGCATGAGGGGCCTGTGGAGGCAGTCTCACCTCTTTTCCCTTTTCTCATCCATGTGTATCTCTTTGCCTCTGGGCTGCCTATCTTTCATGAGAGGCATTTCCCCTATGTTTGGCTTGGGCAAAATTATCAGGGAAACATTAAGTGTTTCCCTGGGAAGCTTTCATATATTATTGCAATTCGCTTCTGGTCATGTCATTGTGGTTACAAAGGCAAAGTTTCTGTTAAAGGCACACTGGAGAAAAGTGTGAAGCCATTGAACATTACCCATAGATGTCCAGTCCAAAATGAGAGGAGTTAAATTTCACCCCTTCAAGGAAGCAGTTCTTACCTTCTATGGCTTGCTCAGAGACATTGTATGAAGTCATGGGTCCTTTAAAGAGCTTTCAGTGAAATGTCACTGATAATATATATATCCTCTATTAAGCAGTGAATGTGTACCAAAAAGGACTGCCCAGAAAAGCTTGCAGTTAAGGGCCAAATGTGAATATGGATACAAGAGACAGACATTACACAAGATAGTAAGGCCTGTGTTGTTTTTCATCCTTGGCACTTTCTGCGAAGGATGAAAGAAGATCAGAAATTGAAAATTTTTGTTTCCAAAAAGCTTGTTGACATGACTATTAATAGTTTCAAGTAACTTTCCTTTTCCTAATAAAACATGATATGGTGTGATAGGCACTATCTTAAACAGACCTTCTCCTGTTACAGTCAGAGCGGGTTATGCAATTCAAATTGTATTGCTCTTCCTTCAGTATTTCCAGCACCCTAATTACCAATTCAGCTAACACTGTGTAACAGGTGTGCTTTTATGGCTTATGAAACTGTAAAGTTGGTGACAAAAAGAAACAAAATGTAATATATGCTACTGAAATGCAGCATGTCACTTAACCTTTTTGTCTGGTTCAACTATCTACAGGAACTAAGCAGAATTAAGAATCAGGTTAGACAGAAATGGCATCCTTGTTACACCAGCCTCTCTTGCTGCACAATATTAAATGTTTCATATCTCAATGTAATTATCTCTACCTGAAATGGGAAATTTTCTCTACATCATACAAGCATGCTGTAAAGAACACATAAGGGACATAAAGGAAGAGCAGTTGATTAATGTAAAGAAGTATTGCTTGGGATAAGCAGTATATACTAATAGCGCTTTAAGATGACCAAATATTGATTTATATGAAGACCACCAAATATTTCTGGAAACCATGAAGGCAGGTGGATTAAGACTTTGTAAGTAGCCTGCAGTTGCTATTCATGTCTCTTTTGGGACATTAAAGGCAAATTTACCATGATTAATCTTTCCAGTGATTCAGTGCTACCGCCTCCTCCATTAGGACAAACCAGAACATTAAGCATGCAGTGAACTTTACAGTACTAATGATAAAGTGTATAATCCCACAGTTTACCAACAGAAAGGAAGAACAGTGTCAAAGTTAAAATTCAAGCCAGAGCAGGGAATACCCAGCTGGTCACGGAAGGGAAGGTGCAGAGACGTGTCTCATCCTCCCCATGATTGCGATTGATGTGGCCATTGCCCCTGCCATCCTCTCCTCTATCTGCTCTGTATCTTGAGGAGACACTGAAGAACTGGGAGAAGTAAGGGTGCCCTTCAGCACCTGGGGGTTGACCACTCCTTCTTCATCATCTACTTACTTTCCAATATTTCTCAGTCCTACAATCACAAAGAAAATCATTAAGAAAATGGAGAATACCAGTCGTGTTTATTTCACCCAACAAGTCTGCCTCAGAGCAATTCAGGCAACAAGGGGTAAGTTGCTGGGGGAAGAATTTCTGCAGCTGGAGATACTAACTTAGGCTCTTACATTACTATCCTAAAGCCCTGAAAAATATGCTGGACCTGGTTTTGGTCAGAACATTGAAAACCTCTGATCATATTCCTGCTCTATTGCCTGTATTGTATTGGGAACAGGAGGAAAGGGAGAACTGTGTAGAGAGGAACTGACAAGTACAAGTCATTAGTGCTAAGTGTGCAGGAAGGTTCTTGGGCAAAGTGAATAAGGGCAGTTGGGTGGAGGCAATGAAATACTGTGAAGAAGCTAGTTTTGAAGGTACAGCACTTGAAAACAATACAGCAAGTAAGAGGAAAACATGGAGAAGGTTACACCTAAATAACACAGATGGGTTTAGCAGATTAGGAGCTGGCAGTGACAAGGGATTTCAGTAATGGTCAATTTTACCCCCAAGAGGAATCTATTGGACTAGGGAATAAAATAATACGTATTCAATAATTGCTAGTTTTTTCTAGAGTTCCTGTGTTCCCTTCATCCCTTGTCTCAGTAGAATTGTCTGTTCTACTTTTAAAACAACTTATTTAAGACAACAGTTCACATCTCAACCTTATTTGTTCCTTCATTAACAAGACTACAAATTAAAAGTGCAGTTCAGTAGTTATCAAGGTTATTAAATCCATTCTAGGAACTAGGCGGGGTTCTAGGAAATACCTGTTTTTTTCTGGAAAACTGAAAAATCAGTGGAACAAATGCAAAGATGTCTGTGCCTTGAAGACAAGATTCCTTTATGCTGTCTCATGTTAGTGTGCTACAGAACGGAAACCAGGATTCACAGATTATGGAAAAATAACATGGCAGTTTAGCTTGTAAAAGACAATTACTTCCACAATGTTACTTCAAAGATGGAGAAAATTACAGAGTATAAATAAATAAACCCTTTAGAGAGAAGCAGCATATAAATATGCTATAAACAGGTACATCTCACATATCGAATCCAGTTTAGTCTGCATTCCGCTGCAGTACAGCAGTCCACAGATGAATGCTGCAGAAGCAGAATAGATTTGGCCACCAATGAATGAAGGCTGACATGTTGTTCCAATGGAAATGGAAAGCTGAGGGGTAGTAATAGATTACCAGTTGAACAGGGAATCTCTGTATGTTACTAGAGTGAACAGGAGCTTTAGGAGGCCAGGAGAACACTAGGAAGAAATGACTGATATTGCCTTTTTTCAATTACATCAATGCAACTGTTTTTTCATCCAGTTTGGAAGTCTAAAGTTGAAGAGATTTTGAAAAAATTAGAAAGTATTCAAAACATGTGGAAGAAGGAATTTGGAAAAAGTGGGAGAGGAGAGAGAGTAGTGTTAAGATGCTCACTTCAAAATCCAATATGTGGACAAACTATTTCTGTACAAAAGTACGGAATAGTCAGGGATCAAAATGTTTTGTCAGGAATCTAAAAATGGCCATTAGAGGAACAAGACGGGAATAGACCACAGGTGATGGCAAGGTTCCTCCTAAGTGATAACCCCTATTGCCCTTGGCAGGGAAAGGCTATTGTCTCAGGACAGCTTTGTAAGGCAGTATGACATTCCTTGTGTTTACGTGTTCCTTAATCTGAAAAAAAAAAGCCTTCCAAAGAGAGAGTAGAATTATAAAACAAGGCAGTACTAAAAAAAATATGGTGTAGTTTCTAATATTGATGATAATGAACACGGCCTACATGGGAGATCACATAGACATATATTTTATAGCAATTACAAGTCATTAATGAATCATGAAACTGTAACCCAGCAATCAATTTGCAGTTGTTTAAAAAAGAAGATAATTGTTTAAGGTGACTATGAAAAAAGTTCATGTATATTCTTTTAGGCTGTGGCAAGTGAAAGGAAGTTGATCTTTCCTATTTCTGCTTTGCTATATTAATAGGTAGCACAATAAGAACTTCTTTCTTTTATTAGGTGTGGCAAATAATAAGTGTTGCACTAAATTCAGGAAGCTACTGCTTTGTTCTGTGTTTTCTTCTGACAGCACATTTCAACTTTTTAATGTATTTTCGTAAATTTTTGAGTTAATATCTACCAATTGCTTCGTTCAGCTGAATCACACAAGTCTCAGAATATTCTGAGACCCACAAGGATCATTGAGTCCAACTCTTAAGTGAAGGACCCACACAGGGATCCAACCCATGACCTGGGTGTTATTGGCACCATGCTCTGACCAACTGAGCTAATCTCCCTCACAATCAAGGACTGTCCTCTTTTCTCACTGGAGGAGTTTTCACAGCTGGTACCATGACCAGTTATGTAGAGCAGTTATCTTCAATTAGTTAAAACCAAAGGGAAATAAAGTTGACAGTGAAGGAACTGTGAGATCTACAGCTGTAGGAATGAGATTGCATTAATCTACGCAATGTCTAAATACCGTATGAGCAAGGATTATAAAAGTTAATCTTGTTAACATAAATCTTTAATATATGAAGCAGACTGCCAGAATGCCTTTGCCATTTGATTAGTGTTTGTTACAAGTAAAGAGAATTTGTTATGTGGAGTACATAATGGGCAATAAAGTCAAGGAACAGTGCCTTATAGGTTGAATAAATTACTGAGTTATTGAATATATGGTCTATTAAGACACTAAATGAGTTTGTAGAATTCTGCTAAAGTCAATGAAAAGAGTCAATGTATATAGAAACAAGCTAATTAGTAGAACTGATGAAGGTGTCAATGAAATCAGTGGGTGTGTAATATATTAAAGGTATAAAGAACTCGTGTGTAACACTATTTTCTATAATTTTAAGAAGGTTCACTCTATATGAATGATATTATGACATATTGACATTACCATATTAAAAAAAAATAAAAAATCATCAGTGTGTTTTCTAGTGAAAAGTAATGGCAGTTCTAGTTTTACAAATTGGTGCATATACAGCATGGACAAATCATGGTCATATGCCACTGTGATGGTGACACAGTTCCTAATGTTATGATACAAACCTGAAATTGTACATGCATGGACAGCCATCCCTTTCACCTTCACATCCAGTGCCAGGGAAGGTCTAATGGGGCATAACTGGCTCAACTGCACTGACATGAGAGGCAGCTGTCATGTCTTAGGGTGGGTCATAAACCACCAAAGACCTCCATTGCACCCCCTGACTCATTTCAGAGACCTTCTACCAGAGCACTGAAAGGTCCCCTCACCAGGTGAGGTACCTGGGCATTCCCACTGAGCCTCAGTGTATTTCATGGGCTTTTCCCCCCACCCGTGATGGATCAAGACTTCAATCATCACTTCCACCAAAGGCAACAATGAAATCCATGGGTGATGATTATGTATCTTAATACATATATCCTTTCTTTTTCTGTCTTCCTTTCTTTTCCCTTACACATTTTCTTAAGTGATATTTTTGGGCTTTCATATTGACATATTACTATAGATAATAATCAGAATGTTTACATATCTGCTTTCCATTGCAACCAAACGGTTATATAATAAACCTTCTCTATCTATCTATCTATCTATCTATCTATCTATCTATCTATCTATCTATCTATCTATCTTATCTGTATGTATATTTAATTCACTGTAGTTTTACTCTAATCTGTCCCTATGGATCTACTAATAAGAACCTGGATTACCCTCACCTTCTGGGGCAGGTTGTAACAAGGAGGTACTGGTATATACTTGGATATATTCAAAACCTGACTGGATATGGTCAAATGATGGCCAATTGATTCAAACCAGCTTGTGTATATAAATTGTATGAGTTTGTATTCCACTTGGAAAGAATTCTAAGTTGAATGGCAATTATAGTTTTAGATCAGGACTTCATGAAGTTTTGCATGTGCACTGAATATTATGGATGTCCAACAGGCATTCAGTTGAATCAATGTGTGAGGTTTTAACAATTTTAATCAAATATTGTTTGTTAGAGTTATGTTATGCTCTATACTATTCAGTGTCTTCTGCTAATTTACTTTACAATTCAGTGTGACAATATAATTTCTTTAAAGTACAATTAAGCTTTTCCACAGTAAACATTTCAGTTTAGTTAATTAATGAAAAGCTGAACTGCATACACTCCTTAACATGACTGAAAATCAAATGCTGACATTGCCCCACAGGCTTATTCACTTTATATTTGGCTTTCTGAAAGAGTAAGCATTGTTGATTATTATATATAAAGTCAGTGTAGGCTGTGGCTGTCCACCATCACCAATAAGCAATCTCAGTATTATACTATACTGTTTTCCATATCATAAAACAAGGGCTGTAGAACTAGTTATATGGACCACTGGATCTTTGAATATGTTTTGTTTCTCTGAAAACCAAAAAACACCTTTTTTTTTTTTTTAATATGTTATGCCACAAACTATCTTTGAAGCCACGTTAAAGACACTCTATTTATAATGGAGACTACGATGATACCTCCAGACATTTTTACTTGCTACCCCATAAGGAACTGTGGGCTGCAGTGATCAGTGGTATAGTAGAGAATTAGAAAATTATCTCTATAGCAGAATTGTCTTGAATAAAGCCCACTGAAAAACTTTCAGGAAAATATAAGTTTTGTCCTAGAAGTGTCAGATATTGTTGAGGTTTTGGGTTCTAACATGCTTCAGGTGAGAGGCAGATGGGTTTCTGATAGAATCACCAAATGCCTGAAGACAAGGTACCCCAAAACCACTGTAGCTCTGCAGTGGAGTCAGTGTATGTGGTAATGACACACCAGGATTTATGGCTACAGGATATGTTTGCCATTGTGACTGCAAAACTGGAGCCTTAGACAGTACAGCTGCTGTGATGCCATCACTCCAGAAAGGCATCAGTTGGGTTGGATGAGATGCTGAATCTACAGCATGTACCCCAGCTGGGCTGCATTTGTAAACATGAGCCCAGACTAGTAAATAAAGTGGACTTGCAAAGTTCCCTGCTCAGAAGTGTCTATAGAATACAGCTAAGAGCTTTTTTCTCCTCAAAGCAGTAGGCTCATTGTGAACAACGTGAGCAATGGGAGCTCAGGGCCCATCACTGCCAAACAGACTGGGGAGAGGGGACATCTGGAGCTACTGCACCTGAGTAGAAACAGTGTAATATACATTCCTAGCAGATTGCTACTAGTTTTTTAGGTCATAGAAGAAGGACAAGACTTTTAGCAGAGGGTTGCTACTTTTAACCACTGATAGAGAAACTTGTCATATTTTACGTAGTAAATGCTTAGAAGTGTTCAAATTCAACTAGCAGTTGAATTATCTCCAAGGAGTGTGAATATTCATAATAAAAATGCATAAAATGTGTTCGTGTGTGTAGGAAATGAATATAGAATAAGAAAAATATTCATTTATTGGTGAAATTCTACACTAAAAAATGCACTTAAACTTTTCTGGCAAACTAATCATTATGGACCCTCAAAGGGCAACCTCACTCTAACAATTGTCTTAAATACTTCTATACATCTGAAGCTAAGCAAAGGGCTTTCAAATACTTTGAATTTTATTTATTATTTTAAAGATTTACAAGAATGCACTGTTTTTTGAGAATGCTTTCGTTTTTTCTGCAAGATTATTAAGTGCTCTTGCAAAATGAAGCCACTACCTTTCATGCAATTTTATCTAAACCAGCTGTGATTATCAATCTTATTTCAGCATCAGTAGAATTAATTGAGAGTAAACAACTAATTAAATACAATTAGTCTTTTTTCATGAATTGTTATGGAATCAGAACTACTGTTTATTAATATGTTTGTGTTGAGCATGCATTTACTGGAGAAAACAACAGACTAGGTAATTTGAAGTTTCTCTACCTTTTTTTTTGATAATTTACTGTTAATTCTTAGTAACATTGAAAAAAATGCCCAGGATATATTCTGCTTCTTAGCTAATAAATATTTATTTTGTTAAAAGAAGAAAAAAGGGAAAACAATATATGATAAATCTGTGATGAATGGCATCCTTTGAACTTAAATAAGACTAATCTGTTGCCCTAATTGATTACTAGGGTTCTGGTCACGTCCTATATACTATTTTGGAAGTCAATAAGCTTATTCTTTTTCAGATGATTGTTAATATTTTTTGACCAGTCCCAATTCCAGTTTGGAAATTATGTCTGGTTTTGGGGCTGGGTGGATATTTTTTTGATCTTTGTAAAATTTCTGAACCTTGGCTAAGAATGAGCAAACACCTCCAGGCAACAACATGCCAGAGACATTTAAATGACTTTAATACTTACTAAATATTATTTTAGTTTAATAAATGCGTGAGATAGAGACCCACACAAGGACATCCACAATGGTTTAAATAGGAAGGTAATGCAAAGTTAAAACTGACATCAGTCACAAACCTGAAAAGTAGCAAATGAAAGATTTTAAAGTTCTGTCCAAATTTTTAAAAATGCAACTTACTCTGTTGTTCAGTAATTGTACATTTTTACTTTCTGAGATTATCAATACTCATTTTTCATTAAACTTAAGCCAGTTCTCTGGGACAGGGAGGATAGCACATCTGAAATTCAAACTCATTTTAGTACAAATAACTGTCATCAACATGACACTCTGGGAATGTGACATTGCGCGATTTTTGTAAGAGTACTTATCCATTTATAGAGCAAAAATCATCATACCTGACTGAGTGGCTACTACATATGACTAACAGGAAATACCCATGAGCCATGTCTGAAACATATTCGTCTAATTTTTTAGTGAACACCCATGAATAATGGATACAATCAAGGACAATCAAGCCTGGTTTAAAAGGATTGCATACGATTTGCTAACCAAAGGAAAGGAGGTAAGTTGATAAAGGATAATTACCTCTGAAGAACTCAACTAGTCAAGTTCTTATCCCTTCTCTCAGCAACTTGGAAAACTGTCAAGCATGTCTTCTTGTCTCTTGGCTGTCTTGATTGCTCTTTTGCCGGAATCCCTTGTCTACTTAATCAGAGTGAGTTTCTTTGAGGGAATGAAATAATCCAGAGTAGAGAAAATGGTACAAATGCGAGTTTACAGTTAATTTTGTGAAGTTCAGTCATTTTATTTCTGTTACAGCTCTCCTTGAATACTTTGACTCTAAATTTTATATCAAGAGCTTCCTTCGTGATGCTCCTAATTAATTTTTAGCTGTGTGCCTCATAGGTTTAAATACTTTGTATTTTAGACTCTCAATGTCTTCCCACTATTTATAGTCATAACTTAACATGTAAACCTGGCTTTAATTTCATTATAAACGTTACTAAATTTCCAAGTAGTCTCCATTTGCATGTTTTCCAGATTTCTGTGGTATTTGAATAGGAAATTGGGAAATATAAATGTAAATTAATTATCTGGCAACTTTGTTCATTGTATTATTCTGAAATTTGTGTATTTTAAAATTTAGTATTCTGAAATTATTCTAGTAAAGTAAAACTTTCAGGAAAATTTAACTTTTCTAGAAGACCAGATGTCTCATTTCATTGTTTCTATTTGGTAATAACAGAGAGCACATATGAAAAACCTGATAGCTCCTTAGATATAGAGATGTAAACAAGTGTTTGCATGTGGTTCTTTTAGAGAACACTGAGACAATCTAATGGTTTTCTCAGTTGTTGGATTGTTTGTGTTGGGGGATGGGTGGTGGTTTGAGATAAGTATGCTTAGCTAAGTATGGAAAAGAAGAAAAACTCCAGAGCAATTATGGATTATTCACTATTCGTGTTAGCAAAAGCAAGAATGCATTCAACAGTGTTTTTGTTATTACACTCTTCCTAAAAACCTGAAATTTTTATCTCTGAAAATCCTTCTTATGAACTCATTATCACTGAAAAAGAAATCAGCATCTATCAACATAACCAAAAGACAACTGTAAGCATTGTTAGTCATTTATGATCCCTTCACAACAGTTGTGTTTGCAAATCTGTTTTGGCAGTTCTTGAGAATGAAGAAGATAAATTATTGAACTTTAATCAGATATATTATTTCACAGAATTGGATATAACTAAGTGAATGATAAAAACCACTGAGATTTACTGAACTGCAACCTTTTTTAAAGTTAATAAATAAGGAGGAAATCAGACTGAAATCATACGTTTTACCATTAAATTGACTCTAACTGAACTGATCTAACAAATTATTGTGCCCCTTTTACTCTGAAATATTAATCATGATTCAAATATTTTTAAAATATTGAGATATATGCTATTTACAAGACACCATGGAGGAAATTGTGTTCTTGCTTGGCAAAGAAATAAAATTTAAATTGTTAACTTGTCTACTACAAACTAATTGATGTGCATAAAAAGCATAATACCCCATATCCTTGCTTGCTCCTGAAACAGTCTTGCATATTCAGAGACTTATTGGGCTACTGGTATTATAAAGGAGAATCTTGGCCATGCAAATCATTTTCAGTGAGGCTGACTTGCTTTATATATTCTGTAGGGGTGAGTCCTATACGCTGAAATCCTTTATGCTGAAACAAAGCATAAATACTGTGTCAGATTTTCAAAGGTTAAGTCTTCCAGATTTGTGATGACAAAGTGTTGACAACACTGTATTCAGGTAATAATGTGACACCATCTGAAGTATATTAAGATCAAATGTGTTTGAAAAAGTGTATGCAACTTCCACGTGAAGAGCTAAGTGTGTGCAATTTGAAGGTTGTATAGAGTTCATTTAAAAATATAGCTTGGCACAGTAGAGAAGTGGAGACATATTATTCAGAACAGGTATATATGATCTTTTTACATTCACGTACTACAGATGCAAATTTTAATTAAAATTCATGGTTCTGAATGGTCTGTGGGTATGTTTGCTAGTTTTTCAGACATAATTTGTACAGTCTCCCGCTTTTCACTTTTCTCCTCATAGGATAAGCTTCTTTCTTTCTTTAAAAGGCAATTTTATAAAATTGCAATAAAACAATTTATACTCTGCTGCCAAAACCAATTCACTGCTAGAGCAGCATATACCTTTCACCATGAATTGAACATGCAGTATCCTCTCTGTATAATTTAATGGGCTCCTCTGTCTTTGGGTCCCATAGAGTTTTCCTCTGCCAGTTGCTGATTAAAGCAATTCTGGTTGAACAAGAAAAAAAACTTAATTATAATAATGCAATAATTTTTGCTTTTAGGTTTTACAGAAACTGCCTGGAATACTTTCCTGGTTTTAATGATCCTTATTAGAACAGATGGAATTCTCAAGTCTGAACAGAAGCTGCAAAAGACCCTCTGAGGTTTATAATGTGTCATTTGGTTCACACCCAGCAGAGTAAGCCAGAATAAAACTAAAAAAAAAGGATGTTGAGGGGCTTTGATTCTGTTGCTGAGTTATTCCCTATATAACATGTGTTGGGCTGCTAATTTGCTGACTTGGAAACACCAGCAAGGAATTGTATTGGGGATTTTAAATTTTAAGCACTGCAATATTAAAGAGGTAGCATGCTGAGACACAAAACTTAAAAAAAAAAAAGTACAAAATTTTCATCCAAAATATAGCTTTAATGCACTCTAAGGGCAAATACTCACGATCACTCCAAAGGCCAGCTGCCTGATTAAAATTGCTAGTCCAGATCTTTGTAAACAGCTGAAATTACTTTATATTAAAATAATAAAATCATAAAACTCATTTTAGCAAATTCTGACACTTCCAAAAATTATCACTTCTAAACCTTTGTAGGTCACAATCCATCACTGAGTATAGACCCAGATTCTCAGTTTGTGTTTGTCTTGCTAGGTACCTAGATGCTTAGGTGTTATTAATAATATGACCTCTATAAAGTGTTTCCTAGTTCCTTTTTAAAGACCCATGAACCTAACTTCCCTTTCAGAGTCCAGTTCCACAAGCAGAATAACTTTCCTCTGAGTCACTAAAAAACTCTTCTTGAGGATCTAGCCTTCAGGTCGTGAAGAGATGATGAAGATCTCAAAATAGGTGTTTCTGCTCCAGCTGCACAGACCCTGTAGGAAAGCTTACCACACAGAAAAAAATTGCATATGATAGTGGGATCTTTCATGTAATATTGGATAAGCTGATAGTCAAATCTTTGTTGGGACTGACTTAGGGCTTCTATATTCTGATGAACTAGTCTCCTGAACATGATAATATTGGCTATTGGTGCATCTTAACCAACAAATAGAGAGCCCAAGACTGTTATTATTTTTTCCAATGTTTGATCACCCTCAGAGTGAATGAATGTTTTCTTCTGTTTAGGCAGTACTGTATTTTCACATATGTGTTTACATTTGTCCCTGGTGCTTCTTGTCCTGCAAGTAGATATCAATGAGAAGGTATTTCCTCAGATTTCCTCTTCTTCCTTGCCTCTCATAAGGTATTTATACACATTTATAAAATCCTCCTGACCCTTTCTGTCATGGGGCTGAACAGTCCCCGCTACCTCAGCCTTTCCTCATGTGAGAAATGCTCCAATCTCTTCATTAGCTTTTTGGCCTTGTGCTGGACTTGCCCTGGTAAGTGTATATGCAATCACACTAGGACTGAGTAGAAGGGACAAATCACCTCCTTGTCCTGCTGTCAATGCTTTGCCTAATGTAGCCCAGAAGGCTGTTGGCATTTTTTGCCTCTTAAGGCCAGTTTTCCACCAGGATCCCAACGTCTTCCACAAAGTTGCTTTCCAAATGGTCAAGCCCTAACCTGCATAGGCACATAGGCTTATTCCTCTCCAGGTGCAGGACCCATGCTGAACTTCATGAGATTTGTCTCTTCTCAGTTGTCCAGACTGTCCATGTCGTTTTGAAAAGCAGCACAACCATCTTTTGTATCATCTACAAACTTGTGGTGGGTGTATTCTGTCCCATAGCACAGGTCATTAATGAAGATATTGAACAGAACTGGATCCAATATCAATCCCTTGGGTACAATGCTAGTTACTTGCCTCCAACTGCACCTTGTACCAGTGATCATAACCTTCTGGGCTACTTGTTCATCATGTTTTCAATCTGCCTCACTGTCCACTTATGTAACCCATACTTTCTCAGTCTGTCTATTGATGATTTTTAAGGGAGACAGTGCCGAACAACTGGAGGCAGTGACAAAGCCTTTACCAAACTCAAGGTAAACAACATGCACTGCTCTTCCCTCACCCACTAATCTATTTACCTCAACACAGAAGGCTTTCAGATTTGTCAGGTATGATTTTGCCTTCATAAATTCACACTTTTATCATGCTCTACAGAGCAATGAGTTAGGTTTGTAAGGATTTTTAAAGTATATCTTTTCACAAGAAAATTACTTAAGTGTCTCTGATATTGAATGTTTGCAATTGTTTCCATCAGGGATGAAGTGGAGTGTATAGAGCACCACAATAACATGTTCCATTTCAGAGGCAGGATCTTGCACCACATAAACCTTTAGTCTAACCTTCTTTGTGTTCTTATAAATGTTAGGGGCCATTGAGTGTTTTCCTTATAATATTCTTTAATCCAAGTTTGTTTACTTAGAAATTCTTAAAAAGAATATTTCTATACTAGGGACAAGTCTTAAGACATTTCACTGAAACTGAATCTTTGCATCTTGTTGTTGAATAAAGTACTTTTTCCACCAATCAGCCATTCAAAGTTTTTTAATATTGAATTAAAATATATTCAAGGCTGAAAACCTTCTTTATTTTCTGATATGCAGCTGGTAACAATGGATATCCTCAGCCAGAGTAATCAAGGCTTATAATGGAAATGTTAATGAGCCCTGAACTATAGCAGAGAAAATTGAAGAGTCAGATACAGTTAAAATTAAAATAGCATACCTGAGTAAGCTTTATGTTTCTTGAATACAGAAAAAAAGATTTTTAAAACATTTGCTGTATGCAAGAAGTTTCTTTTTAAAAGTTTTTTTGTGTAAGAATGATCTGAACTAACATCATGAAATTTAGAGGACTCTTTAAATCTGTCTCCAAGGTGAGAGACATAAAACTTCAGTTATCTGGAGCAGCCTTTTGTCTTGCAATATTGACCTGGCCATGAAGATGTGAATCCTGTTTAAAATTTTAGAAGGAAGGCATGGTTTGGAAAATGTCGGCATACCTGTTCCATCCATACAAGCTTTGACATGCAAGACCTCTTACTGGGAATCTGTATTGCTTCCCATAGAAAGGAAGTGATGAAAAAAAGAGTAGTTTTTAATAATACTGTTTAACCATTAAATCATTTTAAAGAACAAGATGCTCATATGAATGGCTCTTCTTCCTTCTCAGACTCTTCCCATTTGGAGCCTCTGCAGGATCAGCTGGAGCAGAAAACAATTACTTATAATAATTCTCACACATTCTGTGTATGGTAACTCAAGGTTCATGTCACAAGGGAATCACCTGGTGACTTAGACAGATGTAGGAAACCTTCACCAGAGGTTTCTTCTCTGGATTAAAAGTAATGATTACAATAATTATTAAAACTGTAATTCCATGCAATATAGAAAGAACTTCAAAGCCATCATGAGTTACCAAAAATTCACTTTCAGGAGTTTAATGTCTGCAGAGAAATGTAGCTGAGGAAGTTTCTTATTTTCAACCAACTAAAGAATAATAAGTATTATTCAAAATATGATGAAAAATATTGAATTGCATTATATTTCTATTCAGCATGAAAATGTTGGGAAAAAAAAAAAAATATTTCTAAATGTGAGGTAAGAAGACGAACCTGGTAAACTGATTTCCAGGAAGCTTTACATTCTCTAAGATCAAAGGCTTTCATTAAAAAAAAAAAAAAAATTAAATCAGGTATTATAAACCAAAAAAAGGAGAAGGAAAGGGAGATAAACAGGAAGAACTGTGAAGCATTTTCCACTACTGTGTAATTAATTTCTGAAATAATACAATTTATAGCACAGAGCATCAAAAGAAATATGCTCTCTTAAAAAATGCTGATAACTTTTCTTGTAATATCTAGTAGCCTGAGGTGTGGAACTACTTGTACAAAATACTAGAAGTGAACACTTTAAAACATTTGTATTTTAATATGACCTTTGATCTTTTCAATAAAATTTGCTCTACTGTCCCATATGGTTATAGATGGTGTTTTAAAAAGAACGAGTCTACATTTTTTCTCCCCAATATTAAAAGAAAGAAAATAGCTTTTTAAATTAAAATCCAGGACTGTTTCTTACACTAGGAAGATTTCCAATTTAGATAGGTACTGTATCTGTATCTTCTAGGAGAAGTCAGTAAAAACACCTGTCAGGTTGGCATCCATAAAATAGCAGCCTATGAATGGTTTTCCTGTTTTCCTATGTGGTCAATAAAAAATTGTCAAATAGGTTGTATACAAGTAAGTAAGCCTGGAAGAGTGTCATTTCAGTAATTTTCTTCTGATGAAGCAAACTTGCCTGATGAGGCATACCACTGAGGGGAGGGAGCCAAGCCACATAAACTCTTCTGTGTGATGTGCTGATGGTGTTGTGTAGGTACTAGGAGGTGAGGAGGAGATGGCACTGGCTGAGGATACTGTGCAGGAGAAGGACAAAACAGTGCAGGAGGTCTGCAGCATGACAGTGCAATGAAATACAGTAGCAAAACAAGCTTTCCTTTGAAATGGAGCAGGAAGGCTAGAAATGTCTCTCTGACATTTGACATTGTTGCTAGAAGATGAATCTCTGGAGATTTGTGTTCTCTGTCAAGCTTACCTCTAGGAAAAATTCTGTAAATTCCCCAAGGCAGGTTCTGTAGCTTGTTGTGTTCTCTGAGCACAATAGTTCCCTGATCACAGAAGCAATTTTGATTTTAGTGTTTTTCAGTGATTTAGGGCAAATGACCTGGTTTACCCAGCATCTCTGTACCATCTATGCAAAATAAAAGTATTTTCCTACTCTTCAGGCAATAGAAGGGTAAAGTAATAAAATAATCCAACACAATGAGCAAATATGTCTCTTGGGAAAGAAAAATTCTTTTCAGTAAATACCAACATGCCCCTACTCTAGAGTAGTAAAAATGTAAGTGAATCTGGCCTTTTTTAGGGTACTTTGTAATGTCTTCTTTCAGATTAAAAAAAAAAATATTTTTTTCAGATCAATTTTAGAATGTAGAAGAGCAGTAACTTTGGAAAACATGATGTTCCCATTTGTCAGATGTAGTGGCATTGTATCTTGATAGGTTTCTCTTCATGGTAGAGTGCAGAGCTGTCTGACGAAGAAAAAAGAGGGTCATATGAGAAACATTAATTTTCGTAGACAGATGCTTACCTGCTCCAGTCACTTAAAATAAAAACAAATTAAAGCAATAACATATGTTTGCAAATTGGTCAGTGAATAATAATGCTTTATATCTCTCAGTAAAAGGCCTCAAAAGACTTTGAACTTCATGACAGCTCTGAAGCTGGTATTTTGATATTCTTTTTGGAGAGAGATAAATGGATCTCAGGGGTTTTCAAACCCATCAATTTTATGGTCTCAGTTGAAAAATGCTGCAGCATTTTCTTGCTTACCGTTATTCTTAAAAGAAAACAGAGAGGAAGCGAATTCTGATCTTTTACCATTCTCCCACTTTGTTCATAAACTATTCCCAGTCTAACAGTTTGCTCCCACCTCCTTTTTTTTTAAAAAGAATTAGATATATTTGGAGTTTTCCATTTTAAAAATAGTATGTTCAAATTAGGAACCTTGAATAGTTTCACTAAAACTTGTTGCAGAAATAATTTTCATTATACCCCTGTTGGGAAAAATATGTAATACCTTTAAAGGAAAAAAATATTTGAAATCTAACAACATATATGCATACATATAATTAATAAAATTATTATGCAAAATTCTATATCTTATAATTTTTTTGGAAAAAAGAAAACTTTCTCAAAACTGTCCAGTGGGAAAGAAGAATAGTGCAGAAGGAAGAAAGAATAGACAGAAAGTTTTGAATAAATAGAAACTATAACATGAATGCAAGGTAGGTAATGAATAATCTGTTAAACTCTTGACAAAATATGTAGTCTGACAAACCAGATGTTAAGCTCTGGAAAACTATGATAGCATCATAGAATGGTTTGGGGTGGAAGGGACTGTAAAAATAATCTAGTACCAACCCCACTACCAGGGGCAGGGACACTTTCCACTAGACCACATTGCCCAGAACTCAATCCGACCTGGCCTTGAACACTTCCAGGGATAGGGCATCCACAGTTTTTCTTTCTGAGCAACCTTTTCCAGTGTCTCATCACCCTTGCAGTGAAGAGTTTCTTCCTAATATCTAATCTAAACCTTCCCTTTGTCAGTTTGAAGCCTTTCCCCCTTGTCCTATCACTGCATACCCTTTCTACATCTTGTGTAGGCACCCTTTAAAATAATGTTGAGGTTCTTGAAAATGTTCATGTTAGGGCTGCATATTTTGTTCTTTTTTGTTTCCATTGAACTTTATGGAATTTAGCAATTCCCTTAGAGGTGTGGCTTCCTGCTGTCCATCTTGTAGCTGACCTTGCTCTGAGATGTCTAGATATTTAGAAGGGAATTGAATATCCATCTGCTTTCTAAAATGTTGTAATTGTATCTTCAGTGCTTTGTTTCCTCACAAAAGCAGGAAGCTTAGCATAGCATCCTTAAAACAAAAACAAAGAAGCAAACAACAAAAAAACCTAAAACCAAAAAACAAACAAACAAAAAAAAACAAAGCAGAAGAAAAAGATAAAATAATTAGGCTCATTTTTCCTATATAATTATTCACTTAATTCTTCTGAAACAGGCCTCTTCTTTTTCTTTCCAAAGTAAATATTATTGACTTTGATGTTTTAACTTGTTGCCCCTCTCTGCGTCTTTTACCAGAGCAGGTAATGTGTTTCTTACCATTACCAGTTAAGAATCACTAGGCAGAAAGAGGATTTATTAACAATCATCTCGGACCCACAAGAGCTGCTGTAAATACACACAGAAAATGCTCTTTGTGGTGAGAAAGTAACAATAGAAGTTTTCAAGTCACTGCTTTGATTGCCTTTCTCCAAGGGGAAACATACAGCATCCACGACTCATTGAACATGGATTCAATGTATTTCTATTACAAGGAACAAGAACTTCATTATTCCTAGTGCTATAAATTGATGAGATAAAAACCCTAAGTATTTGAAGGGATGCTTTCTAAAATGAACCTGTAGGTCATTATGGAATAAGTATCTCTGTCACTATTGCTGCCAGTCAGTGTCAGCAGACTGTTAAATATAATTGCTTTGTTGTTTTTTTGTGTTGACATTTATTATTTCCCATCTGATAAGACCGACTCCTTTCCTCTAGAGATGGATGGTCCTTGTGGAGTTTACATCAATGTAATATTAAAGCAAATGATAAGCGTTTCTGGTTTTCTGTATAAGAAATGTGCTACATTTTTTGATAGCACAATTAGTTGATTCCCTTGAATAAATTCCTTCATCCGAGAACTTTGAACTCTGTATAGGAGATCTTTTTTTTTTTTCCTTGAAAATTACATCAAATTCTCTTAACAGAACATCAGCTAGTGTTCTTTGGTGGGTTTGACTTTACAATACAGTTGTTCAAAGTTTCCGGTATAACCCTCATTGAAAGTCATTTATATAATACAACCTTTAACAAGACACTATATAAAAGTGTAATGGCTTCTTTGCTCACTACAACCTCAATTCCTGTCCTATAAATTGGTAAACTGCATGGTCTAAAAGAGGTATGTAAAAAAAGACATTCAGAGTTTTATATTTTTGCCCAGTTCATCTGTCTATATTAACAGACCAACATTTAGTGATCTATTTATAACAAAAATACTTCATGCCCATTAATTCCCTAAAAATTATCTCACACCTATAAGCAAGCACCATGGAAGAGAACTGTTCTGGGATTCAGGTTGCTGGTTCGGTGCCTATTTGCTATGTGACTTGGTACATGCTCCTCATTTCTGACCCTCTGTTCATCTGTGTTGTTCAGATCAGAATCTCTGCCTGACAGGGGCTGTTTCTTGCGCTTTGTGTGTGTGTGTGAATTGAATGCCCAATACAATGGAGTAGTGAGGTGCTTTTTGCCTATCTACTTTACTGTAATGCAATAATTAATTATAATTAGGCAGGAGTTAATGGTCTGAGATATTTTTACAGTTCTTCCCTTGTGGGAAATGTCTTGGTAATAAACAAAATCTTTTTGTTAAAAGTAAATGATAATTTACTATGACGGGGTATTTTCTCAAGAGTCTTTGAGGTATAAAAGTCACAAATACTGGTTCTAGTAAAAAACACAAATTACATTTTTTAATCTCTAAGACTTACTTATGGATGTTGAGATTTTAGTATATAAATCATTTCAAATGGCTTTTATTTAAACTCTGTTAAAGATAGAAAAAAAAGAGAAAGATTCATCCACTTTTCTGGGGTTGTATGAATAATAATTCACTGTTCTTAAATTTCATTTTTTGTTTGATCTCTGGTTTCAAGGACTATAAATACTGTTCATGTTGTAGTCTCTTCGAGCATGTTGGTGGTAATTTAACAACACTTCTTTTGTCTGTATAGAACAGTTTTGTTCTGCCCAACAAGTCTAAGCAACTTTGCAATGAAAAGCTGATATTGCATGTGCTAGATATCACTTTCCCATGAGACCAGTATTTGAACATTAGTATCTGTTCCTACTGATTCAGGAATGGACACCCATCCTGTTTTCTCTCATTTCTATGGTTTGTTTTGCTGTGTTTGAATTCCACTGCAGTAATAGCAAACATTTTTACCTGTAGCTGCACAACGAAATTTCTGGCAGATAGCTATCCCTATTCAGGACCATTGATATTGCTATTAAGCAAACCAGTGATTAAGCCTCATTCCTGATGCCCAAGACTTGATATTGGACCCTCGTTCTTTTCTGTGGTCAGCATCACCCACCAGTGATGAACCTGGTGAAGGCAGATAAGCAGGGGTGGACAGGGACAAGAGAAGACACCAGGGTCCTGGAAGCAGAAGCAACTATGGGAGAGGGGGATGTTAATGGGATGGATGCAGAGGAAGGACCCTGGAGCTCTTAGAGAAAATCAAGCTTGATACTCCAGTGATATGCCTGGGATGCTCTCTCCAGCCTACCCGTGGCATGGGGCCATGCAAAGATCTGGTTTGAGATCAGGAGCAAGATGGGTACACAGAATAAGCACAGTATTTAATACTTGTACATTAGGTCTCATTGAATTTTCCTCTTGCCATCTCCAAAAATGAAGAGTATTAAAACATTTTAGGAAGCTTTTAAACAATCATTCTTATAGCAATGTTAGTCACAAAATATTGAATTTTTGTAGTATGTTGAATGCCATTTAAAGCTTTTTGAGTATCCAGTTTCTGTGATAAAAATCCAGGTTGACAGGTGAAAATTTTTCTGGTCCAAATGGCAAAGGGTAGCTAGTAATTACTAGCTTCATCATTAGCTCCCCCACTAAAAAATGGGAGAGGCACATTCAGGATGCAAGTAGGATCAAATCAATAAATTTAAGCACTCTGTCTCTCATTTTGGAAATGTTCTATTGTATAAACACATGAGGTAGCTATTCAGTAACTCACAGAAGCTCAGTCTGCCTCTGATAAATGTGATAGCATCTAAGACTACAACCCTGCCTCCTCTTTTGATTTTTAATGGAGAACAGACAAATTGCAGTGTGAGAGACTGTTGGTGATACCAGCCAGTACCTCAAGGTATGTGCATACCCTCATGCTGCCAGAGGGTGAGAGAGAGGCTTAGATTTTCCACATCCCCAGAGGAATA
Organism: Empidonax traillii; assembly: GCF_003031625.1. Taxonomy (NCBI): domain Eukaryota; kingdom Metazoa; phylum Chordata; class Aves; order Passeriformes; family Tyrannidae; genus Empidonax; species Empidonax traillii. The sequence goes on along the minus strand of NW_020955453.1, from coordinate 467,528 downwards.
ACGACAGCATCACTACCATGAGATGAATCCTTCCAACAGTCCCTGGGACAGGACAATTACCAAGATCAATGGGATATGTGCTACAAGCCCAATGAAGGTATATTTCAACATACTTGCTAACACTTGAAAGGCTGCCCAAGGCTAACCGAACTAATTTTTTTGTCATAACAATGGCGATGTTGTAAGTAAACTTAAATTCTGATACAGAATAAAGATAGAAACATGGACACAGCAAGAAAGTAAATTCTGAGCTCCCTCAAAGTGAAAGGTTGTTTGCAACAGGCATTTATACTTTGTTTATAAGCCTTAAAATGTTTACTATTTCACATGTTCTGTTGACAAACTAGTCTGTCAGATATGATCAGTCAGATGACAAAAACTAATCTTTTCTTCCCTTGTATACCCTCCCTCAAGCCAGAGTAGCTGAGAGATTAATTTTATGATAAGAATTGGGTAACATTTTCCTTGACAGTTATTTTACTGTTCCTTTTCACAAAGCCGCTTATGACACCCCCGCCCCTGGTTTTCCTTTTTGATTCATACTTTTAAGAACTGGGTTATCCTTTTTACTGGATCAATTAGCATATAAAGGATAAATTTTTCATTCAAGGGAATTTTTAAAATTTGTGATGCTGGGCCTTCTGAGAACTTTTTAGAGTTGCTGTTTTTAGAGCTGCTTCACCTGAGGGGTCCAGCATAGTGCATATTGCTTTGCTGGCGCTTCTGTATTAAGGTGAGCTGTTTGTCCTGCACCTTCTCAGACAGATGTAATAGCATGGGCTCAAAGGATATTTCCTCTGTCCTTCCAATTTTAATGAAAACTTCATTAAAAAAGAGATCTGATGGCTCCTTTAGGGTAAGCTAATGCTTTGTTCTAGTAGTATGTGATTTTCTACTGTGAGCTGAAACATCAGAGGAACCAGAAATAAATAGTGTTCACCCATGTTTTATCTCTTTTTTACTAGTTATTCTGCTTCCTTCTTTGACTTTCTGAGATTCATGAGATTCTAATTTTAAAGTAAGGGTTGTCTTTTTAGGTCAAATATTGGAATAAACAAAACTGATAAAAACATTTAGTCACTTTTAAAATGTATTGTTTTTAAATCAGGACCTCCCAAAGTTGTGTTCGCTTGTTTTGCTCTTTTTTTTTTTTTTTTTAACAATCAAACAAACAATTAAACAAAAGAACAAAAAACAACAAAAAACCCCAAACAAACAAAAAACCAAACCCACAACAACAACAACAACAAAGCCAACCAAAGAAACCAAAACACAACCAAACTTGCACTTTTTCACTTAAATTAATGAAATACCACTTAGCTGGCAACTACTGATAAAGCTAGGATTTAAGGAAGTCACTAATACATTTTATGTGTATGATCCTGATGGTATGAATTCCTAGAATTATTAGAAGGTGCAAAGTAGAAGTGGAAAAAATTGCCCTCGATATAGAAATTTTATTTTAAAGCACCTTTTATAGTCTTTGCAAAAGTGTCAAACTAAGCCAGAAGCTATGATTTTAGAAAGAGGTACACATAGAGATCAAATCTTATGCTCATTAAAGTTGAAAGAAAAGTAGTAATTATTGGACACAATGGGAGGGTACACCCTGAGAAGCCCACAGCTAGGACAAAAGCTCTGCTTGTTAAACCAACAGTTTTGTAACACATCAGCAAAGAATGACGAATGAGAATGTTAAGAGTTGTTTATGTTGTGGAAGCTGCATAAGTGTATGAAAAAGAGACCAGAAAGACCATCTTGGAGACATCAAGAGTTCTGTGTTGGAGAAACTGAGGAGACAGTGCAAGAGGAGGAAAGGGCTCCCCAGGATTTAGCTGCTCTAGAATCAAGGAGGTTAAAGTGCTATGGGATCAAAGTGCTACTGAACAGACAGAACTCCATGTTGAAAACTAACCTTGGGGAAACTTGGAACAACTAGAGAGAAATCCAAGGGCTAAGCATAATAACCACCACCACCTCCCCCCAAACAATAAACTAACAAACAAATAAAATCATATTCCTTGGTTTATTTTTTCTTATTATTGTTTTCTTAAGTTTATTATCTTTTAAAATGCTCAGAAACTTGATCTCTTCCTTCTCAATCAAGACATAATTTAGTTTTAAGCTTAACTAGCATTTAAATGAATCTGATGAATCTAAAGTTCTCTTCAGTGTGAAAAAAGCAATCTAAATTAAGTGAAAAATGAAGATAAACACTTTTTAAAGTTTCAATTGAAAATTTAGAGCATCTCTGTGGGCTGGTTGTACAATTCTTTATATTCAGGTGAATGAAATGGACCCTCAGAGAATTCACTAGGAAATACTAAAAATTCTTTAATAGTTTAGGCATTTTATTATTTAAAATTTACATCTTAATTGTCCTCTGTATTTTTTATGTGTGGAATTTAAGATTTAATTATTTTAAAATAGGATTTAATTGTAGAAAAATGATATCGCATGTAATATGGGAGAGGAGACTACTCAGATTTAATATGTCCCCATCAAACTGAACATGATCAAAGTTTTCATTAGCATGAAAGCTATAAATAGAAAATAAAAGTGAAAAACCAAAATAACAATGTACAGCAATGTATACAATAAGAAATGTTTCTAATCTGCAAATAAATTTTGCTTAAACTGGTGAATTCCACTGTAAAATTCATACTGCCTATTATTAAATTCATGTTCTTTCCCTCAAAAAACTTTACATATAGTGTTAGAATGAATAATACTGGCATAACTTAAATTAAAAATTCTTATATTGAGTTTTTGTTTATCCACTTCCTTTGGTTAGTTATCCAAGGTGTGCCTAATTTGTATGTGTTCAGCCACAAGAATGTGGTCTTTTCTCCCATTACTGGAATTCAACCTGAGCCTTGCCTTCTCATTCTCTTGACTCCTCCAAAGTGTTCTTCCGTAAATCTTCCAAAACATTTTTCAAAGATCACCATGGTTTCTCATATTTTCTTTATTTATTCTGTATTTAAATCGTTTAGCAATTTTGCCTTCTGTCTTAAACTCAGGTTTCTTCTTCCTACTGGTATTAACAGTAGTAGCACACCTATAATTCTTTGCTAAGTAGACATCCTATTTTTAATAAAAGCTATTTACAGCACATTGCATAATACACTTTAAGAGAATATTTATCTGCAGCTTATCTATAGCAATAGCTCCCTTGAAATGTCATGTGTATTATCTATGCGTATTTTCCTTCACTCTTATCTGTAAAACTCACTTAGGGAACATATATCTGATCTTTAAATAAAACACTGGAACAGTTCCATCTTTCCTAAAATATCAGTTCCTTTAAGAGTTTTATTTTAGGTAATCTAGTCTGAGTGATTTTTCCCTCTAATATTTTAAGATTATGCCAATTTTTGTTTAAACACTGAAGAGACAATATTTTTAAATTATATCATGGAGCTTTTATTAATGTTTTATGGAAACAGTAAAAACAGGGTCACTGAGCTATATCGAGTTTACAGTTATCAAATCTGTTGCAGAGGTAGATTCATTACAATTAGTGAACATGCTATGAAAAAGCTACTGAAACTTGTTTTTTTTTTCTAATTGCCTGTTATAAGAGCAAGTCCCTGATAAGCTCAACAAAATATAATTTTGAATTATAAATTCAGTATCTTATTTCTAGTTTTCTGATAAATCAGCATAATTTTTGATGGACATGATGTGAGAGCTCATACATGGGTTTATTATTACGTTAAGCTATTCTTTGAAATTATTAATATACTTCTCTAGCAGTGAAGAATGAAGATACTTTCTCTTTAAACTACATGTGATTGCAATAGAAAGGGCTCTTTGGAATATCAGACACCTTAGTTTCTGTAATAAATACTGTCACTATGATTTCTTTAAAATATGTGGGAGAAGAGTTGTCTTTGTGCTAGCTGCAACTTTGAAAGTGTTAATTCTGCAAAACCTTTTGCATTTTTTTTTGCATTCCAAACTGTTTTCAAAGAGCTATATATAATTTTTCAGTTCAGTTAAAGCTATTTCCATGGGAAAAATTCTGATCAAAAGGAATTGTTGATAAGGGGCGTGTTAATGTACAGCTCATATATTAAGCTCCTGTTTTGTTTTAGAAGCCCATGAAATTATCAATTGTATGGATAACACTTTCTGTGTAAACTTAAGGTCTTTGCAAGATCTGGCATAGGAAATAAACAATCTTGGGTTTTTTACGTTATATTGTTGCAAAGGTATACCTGTAGGACTTTTTCATGATTAAGGATCTTCAGGACCATTTTACAAGTTAGTCTAGTCATTCTATTTGCACTGAAACATTTTACAAGAACAAAGAGTAACTTATTACCTCTATTTTATTAAAATTATCAAATTTGTTACCAAACTCAGTGATTAGAAGATGGAATTTTCAGATCAAATTTTGAATTTCTCAAGAGACTGAACTTCATTGTCTTTATCATACCATATTTTATATTGTTTCTATCAAGTTCATGGTCTTCATAACTGATCAGAGAAGTTGTAGATGACCCACTCTGGGGAAATATTTGAGGCCAGGTTAGACTGGGCTCCAAGCAACTGATTTAGTTGGCAATGTCCCTGCTTATTGCAGGAGGGTTGGGCTAGATAACCCTTTCAGTGCAAACCATTCCATGTTTCTAGGATGATTCTATGATAAGTAATTAAGCCTCCATAATTTGAATACACACATTTTGCTTTAAAATTAATAATAGCAGTAAGTGTAAAAAAAAGAGAATATCTTCTGATTAGGACAGTTTGTCTTATTCAGTGGAAGTGAAGAGCAAATTAATCTCAGCAGAATGCAAATTCAATGTAGATGAGAATATTCAGTATTTAGTTATTCGATGAGAATAACTAAACTTTAGGGGGTGAAATACTTTCATAATTACACAACATGCTACTGGAACATTTGCAGATCCTTCATCAAAGAAGCTTTTCACCTTAGAAAGACTATTGTGGGAACTCTTTTTCTCCTTCCCATTCTCCTTCTATGAGGAACAAATAAGACAAGGAATAGAAATTTAATAGGTGGGAGAGGAAAAGAGTTTGAGAGGAGGAAAAGTAGTCACTAAATAACCTAAACTAAAAGCTTGAACATAAATTGTTAGTGTCATACTGTGCTCAGGGTGAGGAATATGCAAAATATAATTATTTCTGTAATCATGACTGTACAAAAGCAAAAAATTCTTGTGAACTTAATAGAAAGAGAAATGAAGAACACAAATAAAGAGAAAAGAGAAATTAGGAAAGTGCTCTGAAGCTTTCTGGGTCTGCACTTTGTCCACAATAACCCCATACAGCACTACAGGTTGCACTAGAGTGCACTAGAGTGGCTGAGGAGCAAACAGACAGAAAATGACCTGGGAGTTTGGATTGACAGGAAGCTGAACATGAGCCAGCAGTGTGCCCAGGTCAATGCCAATGGCATCCTGGACTGTATCAGGAGCAGTGTGTCCAGCAGGAGCAGGGAAGTGATCCTTCCCCTGCTGTCAGTGCTGGTGAGGCCACACCTTGAGTATTCTGTTCAGTTCTGGGCCCCTCAGTTCAGAAAGGATCCTGAGGCACTGGAGCAGGTCCAGAGAAGGGCAAACAGCTGATGAAGGTTCTGGAGCACAAGTTCTATGAGAAGAGGCTGAGGGAGCTGAGATTGTTTAGCCTGGAGAAGAGGAGGCTCTGGAGTGACCTTTTTATTCTCTACAACAACCTGAAAGGAAGTTGTAGCCTGGTGGTGGTCGGTCTCCTCTCCCAGGCAACCAGCAATAGGACCAAAGGACACACTCTTAAACTGTGCCAAGGGAGGTTTAGGTTGAAACGTTAGGAAGAATTTATTCACAAAAAGGGTAATTGGGCATTGGAATGGGTTGCCCAGGGAGGTGGTGTAGTCACTGTCCCTGGAGGTGTTTAAAGAAAGAGCACATGTGGCACTCAGTGCTATGGTCTAGATGACGAGGGAAGGTTCAGTCATAAGTTGGACTCCATGATCGCAGAGGTCTTTTCCAATCTAGTTGACTCTGTGATTCTGTGATCGATTGTTCTGTAAAGACATGAAGTCAAGGGAAAGTGTCTCCATTTTTTTTTTAAGAAAAAATATTTTACTTCTGAGAAGAGGGTAATTACATGAAGTGTAATGGTTCTTGCTTTGGTTGTACCACCAGAAAAAGCTCAGTCAAACCAGTTTATACTGTCATTGAAAAGCCTTTTTGACATCCAGGGGATGCATTTTAACAGCTATACACTCAATCTATTTGATCCTATTGTGGCTTGAAGTAAATCAAATTTGATTTTATTTCTTAAAAATATTTTTACCTATAAAAATGCAAAACCGCTTAAGTTTCAGCAGCAAAATCCAAGCTCAGAATTATCTGACAGAGTAGTAGTCCCTATGTCATCTACCATGACATTTGGTTCACATCATTAAGAGTTTTATGTTGTTCATGAAGCCAGTGGTTCTTTCATTAAAACTAAATAAAACTAATTCTATTGGACTTGCTAATGAACACAAATGTAAACAGTGCAAAAGTGCAAGGGCTTTTTTGTTAATAGTATACTGGACCCTCAGGTAAATAGTGAAAGCAGTAAGAACTTGGCAATTAAAACAAAGTAAGGAATTGCAGAACTAATGTGTGACGGTTTGGACTTGGCTCCCTGCCAAATGCCCGAAAGTTAGGACAGCAGCTCCCTTTCCCCCTCCTTTCTTCCCTTAGGTTAAAGGAGAAAGATACTATAAAAATTAAAGAACCCACAGTCAAGCTGCTTATATAAAAATATATCTATATTTACGCAAATTACAGTTATATACAGTTAAGATGCTATATACACCGTAAAAAGGGGGTCCACCCCCCGCAGGGATAGGGAAAGGGAAAAAGGGGACAAAAGGGAACAAAAGGGACACCGAACAAGTATACTAGATCAAACTATACTAATAACTAACAAAACAGATCTCACCACATCCCTTAGAACAGCAGGATCGGCAGTCACAGCCAGCACTCTCCAAACCTCCACGTGGCAGGACAGTGGACTCTGCAGGCCTCAGCCTTAGATAAGCGAGACCAACGCAGGGACCCACTGTTCCCAAACCTCGCCGGAAGAGAAGAGAGCGAGGTTTCTAATCTCCGACTTATTTATACTCTGGTTTACGTAAAAATTGTATGGAATACAATTGGTTGTACTTGGCTACTTCCTTGGTTACAAACTGGTCACCAGGAAGGCCTAGACTAAAACCATCACATAATGTTAACACAGTGAAGTGAAAACATGGTTCCTTTTTGTTTGTGAAATGTGAAATCATTAAAAAATATTAAAACTATGCTAAAATATGTTGTTATGGAAATTAATGATACATCAGCAAATACCTTCAGATATCTTGTTGTTCTGAGTAATTTTTTCCCTTTTTTTAGCCACAGAAGGATGGCTCACCTAAAATACTTCCCTAATTTTGAGCAAAGGAGGCAGAACTGACTCCAAAGGAAACAGTTATTTTGGCAATGACTCCTCAAGGTGTGCATGATAAAACATCACCACTGGAATTTTTGTGTTTTTTCCTGAAACTGAACCATGGAGCTTATGAGAACAAATTTTTTTTTTTAATTTTCTTTTATTATTACTCCAATCTCCCTCTCTAATTTTACTTTAATCCAGCTCTTCTGCACAGAGCTTCATCATTATGTTCCTCATCCCCATCTTAGCACTCTAGAGTAGCAGTGCACTGTACCCATAGTCCCAGAAACAGGTGCTTTGTGTACTCCCAGTATGCTAGAGTTGTTAATATTAAGGACAAGGGTGCTATGCATCTCCTTGTTGTTGTAAGTTTGGGCTTTTTTGCTGGAGAGCTGACAGATCTGTCGAAGTGATAAAGCTTTAAGTGGCACAGAGAGTGTAAAATTGTTTTTCTGAGTGAAAATATGGAACATGCAGCATTGCCTGAGACAGCTATCAATGTTCTGTTTACTGGCTTCTGGGAGATGCAGCATCTCCATGCTTTCTGAAGATATCTTAATTCAAGACATCTGAGAGATTAACTAGGAAAGACTAGGAAGAAACAGCAAATGAACGTATAGTGAGAAATGAAAGACAGAGTATAAAAATTAAATCAACTGTGAAAAACAAACTTGAAAGGAAAGTAAAAGCAGAAAGGAAGGCACCAGAAACATCAAGAAGTAAGATATGTGTTACAACTCATAGGTAGGTGTACGATATCCAGCTGAGTGACAGTAATGCAATATACAATTACATCCTTGCTTTCTTTTCAAAAGGTTTCACAGAACAAGCTTATACTCTTGAATGTACACTGTGAATGACAGTGCTTGTTTCTTCTCTTCCTCAGCTTCTTTTTCTTTTGACACTTATAACCTCTATTTTTAGTATTTTGAGGCAAACAACTAATGCTTCCTTTAGCTGCTATTTTGCTAAGGTGCCTCAGGATGGGGCAGAGCTTACACCCCAAACACCTCCAGAGCTCCTGCCCTGAGCAGGAGGGAAGGGGGCAGCTTTCCACATAAACCTTGAGCCATCACAAAAACAACCATCAGAAAGTTACAAGTCCTTATGCCAGCATTTTGCAGTTGTTACATGTGATCTGTGCAGTTTCAGTGATGGCAGCATCAGGTTCCTGTGCTTGGTGCAGCTTGTGATTTCTGGACATTTTTAGTCTGTCTTTGTTACCATATGTCATATATGAGCTTTAGAGAAATAACTTGTTGCAGCAACATGTAAAGAGCTAATATTTTATATACATGGCTTTTATTCGTAGGGTAGATAATGAAGTAAACATCTATTTCCTTCTACCAGGGAATAATGTAGAGGAACATTTTTTTTCCTCCATATGGAACATTGCCAGGATCTCCCTGGAAAAGTGCTGTAATTGATAATGAGCTAATCAGTACAGAGTGACTGCACTGCAATTCTTTGCTTTAGATCTCCACAGATGTGAATTTCTTCCTTAATTTATATCTCTCCATAAAATACCTGTATCATATGTACACACATGTGTGTGTACACATCTACACATAATCATAAACTTCAAGTTTAAAACTTTTCTAAAATATATTTTCTAAAGCTTTAGCTCAATGCATGTGCTGGTGTCCATACACCTATTTTATTTAGCCATGTGTGATCCCCAACAGCAACTGAAACAACTTATTTATTTTTTTTCATTTACAAATAAAAAACCAAAAAATTTATCCAGAAAGCTCAAAAAAAAAATCTGATTTGTAGTAAGCTTGATAGTATGTAGCTGGACAGCTGGAAATTAAGTAGCCCAGGACACAGTTGGCCCTCCTGGTTGCCAGGGCACTGCTGACTCATATTCAACTTGCAGTCCAGCCAGGACCAACAGGTCCCTTTCTGCAGTGCTGTTTTCCAGTCTCTTGTTCCCCAGCATGAAGATGTGTCAGGGGAGGTTCAGGTTGGATATTAGGAAGAGGGTCTTCACACAGAAGGTAGTTGGGCACTGGAGCAGGATCTCCAGGGCAGTGGTCACAGCACCAAGCCTGAGAGAGTCAAGAAGCATTTGAACAGTGCTTTTAAGGACATGGTGTGACACTCGGGGAATGTCCTGTACAGGGTCAGGACTTGGACTCGATGATCCTGCCAGGTCCCCTACAACTCAGGATATTCTATGATTCTATGAAACTGAGACTGTTGAAAATGAGGACAGCTGGAGACTCAAGAATCTTTCAGAGTAAGTTAGGTTAAAAGTGAGTTTTAAACTTCTTTCCCTAACTTGTGAGCTACATGGGCACCTACACAATATTTGGATCTCTACTGTTCAAGAGAAATTCAGTGTAAATTCCCTGGATATTTTTTGCTGCAGAATTTTATATAGTCATAAAGTGTAAGATGCACACTAGTGGTTTTTAAACATTATCAGGATTATTTTTATTGTTATTCTCTAACACATAAAAGTCTCAGTCTGAGGTATGATTTTCCTGACATGCCAAGATAATTACATAAAGTTTCAGTAAACACGTTACTTTATTTCATAACACTAGCATCTAGCTATCTCAGAGCAAGGAAGTCAAGGTCCTGAAATCAAATTGTTCTAAAACGTCAGTCTAATGAAAATGGCATGCTAAAAATAAACAAAAGACTGTTGTTCTGTGGGTTTCTTACTTTGTATTCAAATATTTTAAACTCCTGGGTACCAGAATTCTGACTCTAAGACACAGTAATGAGGTCTGACATAAGTAGACAGCTACAATGTAATGAGGAATAATTGGTTGTAATATGCACTCAAACTGCAATTGAACAGAATAAAATGCATTCTGCATTCAACAGAATATTAAGCAGTGAAAAATTTGAAATCTGTGAAATGACATATGGATCCACAAGACACCATAAAAAACATCAAAAAAAACTTTGCAACAAGAAAAAACTTAATTATGTTGACATGAATGAAAATAGTTACTATATTAAACCAGTACATAGTGCAACATCTATGTGATTTATGAGTGCAGCTCTTTTGAAAATATGATCAAAGAAGAAAGGTGGCTTATACTCTGCAATGAATCTCATATACATTTTTTAATCTGACAGAAAAAAGTTTAAAATACAGTCAATACTGTAAAGAATACTAAAATCCTTTTTTTATTCTGGATTAGAATAACAAGATGTCTCAAGGTCACTAATGGTTTACAGTTCTGCTGCTGCCAGTTCTGTGCTGCATTCAGAGAAAGCTTGCCTGGTTCAGAGCCTGTTCAGTCATGTCACTGATGGTGAGATTCATCTGGCCAAATCTAGACATCTCTTTGTATATGTGGCCAGTGATATAAAACTATAATCAAAGGAGAGATTGACACCTCTAGGGTGTAATCCATCTCCTCCCAAAGTAGGTGCCTAAAGTAGGTCGTATGAATCATGCCCTAGAGTGTCTCTTTCTTTCTACTACAGTAATTATGAAGAGGTCATAGAGGGGGAAGGTCACAGGTAGGTATCTCTGCAGTAGATATCTAAAGATAGGTTAGATGAAAAGCATCCAGAAGTCCACCTGCAGGAATAAGTGATTGTAGTAGATGGCAATTTATCACTATTTCCAGTGTGAGCGGATTTTCAATGAAGTTGGTGCAGCCTTGACAATCAGTCTGCAGAAGTCCTTTTGTGCATTAGAGGGTGTGAAAATCTGATTAGAAACATGATAGCACTTTCAACATCAGCTTGATCCAAATGCTGTTGTAATGAAAAAGGTTGCACTATCATAGTATGGGCATCTTTGAATACCAGCGAGTGAATTCCTGTTGCTGACTCATGAAAGCTTTATGATAAAGAACAATAGCTCTATAGCTCAAATTAATCATGAAGTCTGACTGTGCTGACAGCTGTAGATTGAAATTATAATTTAGGGATGATGAAATAGTCCATATGTGCTTTGGCCACAGCATGTGACTGCGGTAGAAGGGAAGAAGGTACTTACTTTTGCTACACATTCTTATATTTCTCTGTGTGAATGATGTTAAGGAACACATGCAAGTTCATACATCGTTGTAAAGTGGGAAAATGAGCTCCTAGCTCCCACTTTGTTTATTTGGTTCCAAAGTTTTACACTGCAGTTCTCTCCCTGTATATATTTTCAGGGAGCAGTGCATGTTGCTAGGTCCCCAAGTCAGGGTGCTGGGGGCAGTGGAGGCTCCCTGGGGTGGTGGAGCAGGTCCTGGCAGCCACAGCACATCCCATCTCCCAGTCAGGATCAGGGCAGCAGGGGGCACTGGGGCAGTGGCTGAAATGGGGTCATAGGGAATGGGTAGGGTAAAGGGAATCCTATTAAGGTACATTCAGGGCTGGAGCTGGCCTCAGGGTCCTGACGTGTTACTGGTTACTTTGCATTCACTTTATTAATTTAGTGCAATAACTTTTTTTCTAAACTCAGTTTTATATTTCTTGTAATAGATGAATCAGTTTAGCAGCATGCTAAATGTTTTTTACCTATAATTATTTCAAATTAAATTTAATTCGCTTCAATAACCACAATGGAATTAATTTATCTTCTTTCCCTGCTGTCAAATTTGTCCGCCTTTTTTTTTTCGTTTTCTGGTAGAGTTTGCATACACAATGGCTGCAGTCATTCAAATATACTAAACTCATTCCAATATACTTTACTGTTTTACTACACAAACATTTTTTTTTTTTTTAGCTTTCAATATTTACAAGGGAGAATCCTATAATATTATTCTATCATTTCATAGGCAGCTTAAGGAAGCTCTGCAATGAGAACAGAACTGTGTGGCAGCCTTTGAAAACAGGTCTTTGCGAAAAGGACTAGGTCAAAAGGAGCACTTGCTGATTTCCTTGTTATATTTGCTTAACCAATCACTTCTACATTTAGAAAGTCACAAAGCAGTTTTTTTCTTAAAATATGAGAAGCATAATATTTTCTTTCATTTACTTCACAACTAACATTTTCTTAAAATAGCTTTTAGCATAATGATATCCAACTGAAAAATCACACTTCAAGTAAAAATCCTGGTGTTAATCTTACATTCAATACTAATCTACCCATGTAAATATTAAAAATTTATTAATAATGAATTGTATTTCCATAATTTTTATGATTTTCTAGATTTCATAGAAGGGCAGATTTCAAAACCAGGAGAGTCAATTGTGACACCTGAGAAAAACAGAAAAATCGTAGGATTAAAAAAAAAAAAGGACAAAAATAGAGTCAGAAAATGAGAAATTTTAGAGGCCTAAAAGTCTTTATAATGCTATGAATGTATTTTTCAGGATTTTACAGGTAATGTGGTAGCAGTCTATTATGGGTCTCAAAAGAAATTCAAAGTAGAGAAGATTACACATTTACTCTAATTACATCTGGACCTTCTGAGTCTATTGGTTTTGTTCCCTCTTTTTGTAACTTAAAAGATATAAATAGAAAAAAATTAGTAAATTATCTAATTTGTTATATATCAAAACTGTACCATATATGGCCAAATACTTTAAATGGTCTTTCTATTATCTGGTTATTTAAATCTTCAAGTATTTGTAAAATACTCTTGGGTTTTGTGAATTGTCTCTTTTCCATCACTTCTTATCAGATCTGCTGCTTAAACATCCTAAAAACCTTGCCTATCCTTCTCTGAACTCTTCCTAATATATACTTTTCAGAAAAAACAGGTGTCACAGGACTATAATGAATTTTTGAGTGATATCTGTTGTACTTAAATGGATGGTAAGAACATCCATTGTCAAGTCAGAATACAACAGAAGATGGGGATATTGTGAAGAAACAGAAATGAAAAGTAAAAACAATCACCAGAAAAGCTGGAGAGTGAATATAATCAAATTAATGTAAGTGATACTGCCAATAATTTTAATGCAATTTTTCACATTGACAAATTTTTGTTGCTGTTCTTGTTGTTGTGGGGTTTTTTTCTATTAAGGTATGAAGCTCAATTCTATTATAAACTAATCTGGTGAAAGAACATCTGATTCTTTCAGCACAGCATGCTGGAATTTGATCTACATTTCTATGTGACAATAGCTGGAGTTGTATATCTATATCCCTGTTTGCATCTGTTGTCATTACTAAGCACTATCGATCACACAGCACTTGTGTGTCTACTGCACATGCTGTTCAGTCTGGAAACTACTTGCATTTAAATATTTTATTTACAAACTTGTATATAAACACATGAATCTGATTTTTAGCAGAATTCCCCTAAAATGACAGTGAGAAATGATTTTGAATTAGACATTTTTGAAATTCTCATCAAAGTTCAGTTTGGGCTTAGTAATGTAAAATTAAAAGAAATAGACTATTTCACCAAGAAAACAGAAGTGGAGTTCCTTGAACATATTGCAGTAGCAATGACAGTAGAAAGATTTAGTTTGGGTGGAGGAAAATTGTAGCATTCACTTTTAGATTGTCTCTCTAAGTAATTATATGTGATTACCACCAAGGCAGCCATAGTACTGCCCTCTCTTCATGCTTTTCCTGGCATCTTCAGAAGGCAGAAGGCTTTAGTATTGTCTAAGCAGATATTGTACATTTAATTACTCTTCAGGACTCACTGTGTAACTTTGCAGTTTCTAGTTGAACTTAGTTTGGTGGCTTCTTGTGCTGCTTTCCAAAACATGTTATTTAGCATGAGAGTGCTATCTCAGAGTTCCGATTCTAGAAATTCCTTCTGAGACTCGTCTGTGTCTCTCTCTTTTTCAAAGACACTGTAGAGCATAAACTGAGTAGGCAGTATTTAATATTCAGTACACACTGTCTGATTGTGTTATTGGGATACTGCTGAGATTAAATTCAGCATCTAAAGTTAAGTATCTTGTCTAACTTAGCCAGACTTAATCATATTTCCTATGCTCACTCTAGAATAGGTACCTCTGGTGGGCAAGTAATCTAACAAAAAAAAAAACAAAAAAAAGGAAAAAAATATCGGTTGCTGAGAGACCAGACACACGGCTTAGATATAAGTGCAACTTTCAAATAGCTGAAGTTTATTTTAGGTAAGATGAATTTTTTTCAAGTTCTCCAAGGAAATTAAGACAACAGTGAGACAGAAAAACTATCAAGACTGTTTCTATTTGCAAAAGTATCTGTTTTGAGAAAGTTAGAAAAAGCGACATTGCCTCTTTGCAAGCTCAATGATTTTATGAGAACTCTTGCGAACTCATAAAAGAACTGCTCTCTGCAAGAATATAAGATGCATAGGGGCAGTCAGCTGCAAAACAAAAAGAAATAACAAAAAAGGTGGTCTCTTGTTTACCAATTATCAAAAGCTGTAGGAAATGGAGAAAGGTATTTAGGACTTTTGTTCAGGTATTGACATACTAAAACATTAGTTTCAAAGCTGTGACTTTCTCAGTCTAGGCAGATAATACTGACCTATTATGGCAATCCATATTTTCTCTTCTGGTTCAGTATTTCAAGTTCAGGCTACCACTTACACAGAAGTACATTGATGAGGCTTCAAAAACCACAGGTTAGAAGGATAAAAAGTAAAAATAATGGGTAAAGCCAATGAAAACTGGATCAAATTTGTACTGTACATCAATATCATGATCCAGGGTGGTATTATGCCAAATATTCAGCTTAGGGTTGTGAAGCTGAAATTCACACATTTAGGGACAACCCTAGAGAATTTACATATTTTCTTTACCAATCATGTGAATATAGTAATATTCACAGTTAGAGATAGACTTAATATTTTGGCTTGGGGGAATCTGAAACAGAAAGTTTCTGATGTAAAAAGCTCTCCTTATCTAAACAGCACTAAAAATAGGAATGACTCACAGGTTTCAAAGAGGTTTGTTTTTTTTTTTTTAAAAAAAGGGAAATTACATCTTCAGAGTTATTTGTTCAAATAATGTTTACTCATCTGTTTACTAAGGTCTACCCAGATGGAACATCTTCTGACAAATTCTAAGAAATAGTGAGAAATCCAACAACTGCGAAGTGCAATTAAAGGTTTCTTTTAGTAGAGGTAGCTTCCCAGCTGATTACAATTTTTGATGATGGAAAGCTACTACAATATTGAAATTCTGAATGTAAACATCCCAGAAG
>NW_020955453.1:445257-451910 GCF_003031625.1 Empidonax traillii | reverse complement strand
AACTGTTGCTCTTTTTACTGCTCTAAGCACACCTACCTTCAATATGAACAGCTTCTTTTGGTGTTGAAAGTGTACTTACTGTAAGAAAAAAATACAGTAAGATCTGTGATTAAGTTTCATAAATGCAGACCATCATACAAGAGTGGAAGATATAAATAGTGAATAAATCCATTTTTCTATAGTTTAGAAACTGACTTTGAACATCCCTTACAAGATCTAAAGTTAAGTCTGGCATACAGTGTTACACAAGTATGCAAAATTGTGCTTTGCAGTAATTTGGAACAGTCTCTTCCTAAAATCAGAATATGAAGTTTTGATATAATACATGAAAGCAGAGAAAATCTTTAGAGAGGCATGAAAGTTGTTGTTTTCGTACAGGAGCAATGAGAATTAGTCATATGAAATTAAGTGCAGGGGTGAATAGAGAACCTACTTAGTATTACTGACCTTGAGACTTATCAAGGACAACAGAAAAGTGTTTCTTGGGTGGCTTACTATGAAGAATTTCTTTTAACTAGTGCTCAGAATAAAGATAATCACATAGTTCTCATGGTTTTGACTGAAAAACTTCCATAAATATATCCATTATCACGGAGATCAGCTGTTTATCCAGTTCTGTTCTGAGGTAGTTTATATTTGCAGGATGGGAGAAGGAATTAAGACCTAATATTGGAAATTACAAGTTCATGTCTTTGGCTGTTTCAAAAAAAAAAAAAAAAAAAGGAAGAAAGAAAGGAAAAATTCTTTTGCTTTATATGTAGCAGAAACAAAAGCCAAAAGAATTCTGAGTAAGGATTAAAAAAAAAAAGAAAAATTGTGGGTGTTGGCAAAATATCTCATCAGCAAGTCAATTCATTATATGAAGTATGAGTGTTCAGGAGTACTTTTTTAGCCAATGATTGCCCCTTTCCTGCACAATTAGGGAGAGTGCATGGTTATTTTAGTGAGAACTGTGATAGTGGCTCTAACATAATAGGAACAGGAGAAGGAAAAGGAGAAGGAGAAGGAAAAGGAAAAGGAAAAGGAAGAGGAAGAGGAAGAGGAAGAGGAAGACTTTATTTTAGACATGTATCCCTAAGATGCTTTGATTCTCCAAAATTCTGTAGTTTTAAAAGGACTAGCACATTCTTCTTGGTGCACATGGAATTAATGAATAAAGTGGCATTTACTGTCAGTAGTGACCCTTTGGAAATATTAGCATCTCTTCTATTTGAGAAAAATAAACAGATTTTTTTCACCTGAAGGGGTTTTAAAAGGAGTAACCAAAAGTCTTCTTACTTAATAGCTCTCAATTGAACAGACCATTTATTTCAGTTTCAGCTTCACTCCCCATGGTTTATGCCATAGTACATTTTGGATTATCTCATTGTCCTCTTCCTCTTGTCTTTGTCATCTGAAGGAGTTTGTAACATTCTAATGATGAATTTGCTGGCAACCACCATATCCCATCCCAGCTGCACTGGGACAAACTTCAAACAGTTCCATTTGAATTAGCCTCAGTATATTCACATGTACTTCTGCAAAACTTTTAATAGCCTTCCCTCTTCTTTTTCCCTCCCAAACATACCTTCCATTTTCTCTTCTTTAAGATTTTTATTTTTTTTTTCAAATATAAAACTTATATCCTTCTTCAAGAAAATTTCAGCGAATTTAGTCTTCTTTGGCTTTTTGTATGATATTAAAAAAATAGGAAACACTTGTTAATATATCTTGAAATCTTCGTGAGGAGGGACAAAAGGAACTTTTTGACTCTGGTTTTCTCGGCTGAATACTGTGCAATAGTGCTCTGAAGGATTAGGGTGAATAGCTGCCAAGTTTAAGGACATTGCGCTGGGCAACTCTTTGTCTGGATAACACCTGTGCTTTACAGCAGAGAAAGGCAGGGACTCACAGAATCTAACTTAGCGAATCCAGGGCAGGAGCGTGGTAGCAGTAACTTCTCTGTGCAGCCACAGAGGAGAAGGATGCGCTTCTGGAGTTCAGTTTAGGGCAGAAGACCTCTCATGCTCCCTGAATTTCCTTCTGGAGGAGCTCACGACTCTCTGCTGACCACGCAGGATGACTCTCCTTAGCCACAAGGGCTGGGTGGCAAAAGACCTTAAGAGAGCATGTGGGCTGCTTTCTAAAACTGCATGTCTTGTGCTACAAGAAGAGTTTTTCTATTGGTTCCATGGATATCATGGCTTTTGTTGCCATTGACTCCCATTTTCATAATGTTGTGGTTTTGTCTGAGTAAACTGGGGTGGCTCTGTTGGGTTCAGTGGATCTGTGCTAATTCATGTGAAGTGTGATTCTAGCTCATGGAACACTGGGGCTACTTTTAGTTTTTCTGTGGGTACTCTGAGTGTTCAGATATCTTTTTCTGGATCATTAGCAATTTTAGAACAAGGCTTGATCTGGTCAGAGACTTTAAGGCACTTACATTTGTGCTGTCTACTTGATATCAGCCATTTGTCAAAATCTCTGCTGCTGCTGTAGGCATTATCCCTTCCCTTGTTCTTTTTAGATCTCCTCACTGCCTTTGTGACATTGCTGTTCATAATGTTAAACAACTGAGTTTTCCCTAAACTGAGTTTGAAGTTTTCTCAATCTTCAAACAATTCATCTCATTGATGTCTTAAAAAAGCTGGAGAAAAAAAAAAAAAAAAGAAGAAAATTTCATTGATAATTTCTTACTTAAAGTTACCTCTGTGGCCTTGTTTTGAATCATCAGATAAGACAGAAAAAAGATATATGAGATTTTAAAAGCTGTCTAGGATCACTAAAACATTCAGTACTCATTAAAATTAATGGTAGTTTTTCCTTTATTACAGTCATCTGAAAATCACAACCCTATGTACTTTTAAGGTTCATTACTCAGAATTGCTTTGTATTGTTGTCTGAATAAACTTTTCTTCCCTGTTTCTATCTCCAGTTGCAGCCATAAATAATAGATTGTTTTACTGCACACATTATTTGTGCATCAATCGACAGGTTCCCAGTTTCGGAAATTGCTTTTCCATAACTTGAGACATCTGATTTATTTACACCCTTTTCAGAAATACTAGGCATATTTTTCTATTCATCAGAGGACCAAAGTCTGCTGAAGAATCTGTATACTGCATATTTGCATATCTGCTGATCCCTTTACATTTTACTTTAGCTAATAATAAGAGGTATTTTATTTTTTTTATCTCATATATTTTCTTTTTGGTTTTGCCTCCCCACCTGTTTTCTGTTCCTATTAACACAGTGGTTGATTTACATTTTAAAAGCAAGGGGTTTTTTTAATCTCTCTATGGGAACAGAAGAATTTTTTTTGTATTTCTGAGTTGCATTTTCTTTGTAGGCAGATAAATTAAAAAAAAAGAAAAAAGATAAGGCAATGACTTTGATTTGTTTTGCAGTTTCTACATCCCCCCAAAAGGTTTTGATCTTTCTCTTCCAATGAAAGGCTTCAATGCCTTTCAGTAAACACATTGGTACCTTATGGGAAGGTATAACACTACACAACATTCAGACTAGCATTCTGAGTGCTCTGGGATGCTTTGCAAAGATGCCACTGGATAATCAACAACTACAATGTCTCCTATATGTTTGCTTATGCTTTCTATCATTTGGGGTACAGGCTTAAAAATAATCCATTTAGGGTCAAATCTTGCAATTAATATACAGGCAAAGGCCATACAATCTGATTCTTAGAAAGCCCATTAATGATTAAGTGTGTTAGGGACAGTGCATAACAACCAGTCTCAGCTTGTTATGGTGCTGCCCTTTCCCACTGCTCTACTTCCCTCTTTCTTCAATGTTCACACATTGTTTCAGTCAGTGAGCTCTTTGGGACATCAGGAGTCTTTTCACATAAGGGAAAGCATGAAGTGCAGTGGGGTCAGGGTTTGTGGTACCGGCTATTTCATTAAAAATAACAAAGAAAATATTCCTGGTGAAAAGACAGGTCATTAATTTTGTTATTATTCGCAGAGATAATTCTGTCCCTGTGTTTTCTTAGAACTTTGAATACTTTTCCTTTTTTATTTTTCTTGCCTAGTATTATGGTTTATGGTTAATTAATACCTTCTAATTGATTAAGAAAATTTAATTTCAAGTTATAGTCCTAAGTGCCTAATGCTGATTTCTTAAGTATCACAGATTGAAATGGAAAAACATGAACTTGGCTTTCCTCTGTACTCAAGTTTTTTTATGAGATCTGTCAAGCAGATCTGTATTCCAATATGATTATATATATATATATATATATATATATATATATATATATATATATATTTAAGTGCTTCTGCAATGTTTTTACTTGAATGGAAAACTGACACTGTTTATAAACACTTTGCATTCTAGGAAGTTTAAATAAATTGATTATGTTACTTCATCTCCTGTGCCTCCCTTTAGACTGGTAAAAGTTCTATAATTAAATGAGTACATTTACATTTAACATTAGACATGAATATCAGGCCCTTATGTTTAGACCACTGACTTTTCAATCAGACCTGAAAAGTTATATGTTGTTGGCAAGAATAGTCCAGGTCTTTCTTCTCTGCAATGTATTGACCTGTAAAATCCATATATCTCTCAGTTCCGTATGAACTTTACTCTCCTTGCTAGCAGTTTTTTTCTGGGTAAATACTGCAAACTCTCAAGCTCTGGACACGAGTATGTTTCCTATTTCCTTTCTGTATCCTGAAAAGATTCTTCTGGTCTCACTGGTAATAAAATCTGTAGTATTTGTGCCTTTGGAGCTGCTCTATTATCTAGTCTCCTATGTTGAGAAATATCATAAAGAAGGCTTATAACAAGTATATGTGTCATATTCCTGCTGAACATAAGTAAAACTGCTTTCAAAATGGTGAAACAGTAGAGCTGTAGAAACAGATAATTTTCACAGGATCATGGAGCGGCTCAGGGTGCATGACACCTAAAGAGGTTTCTGGTCCAGCCTGCTGTTCAAATCAAGGTCAGCTATGAGATCAGAGCAGGCTGCTGAGGGTATGGCCTTATCCATTATGGTTCTGCAGACTTCCAAGAGGGAGACTACACAACATCTCTGAACAACCTCCTTAGCTGCTGGACTGCCTTCATTGGGAAAAAGTTTCTTCTTATGTTCAGTCTGAACCACTCATTTCAACTTGTGCTAATAGTCACTCATTCTTCCAGCATATATGACAAGTTCTGTGAAGAGTTTGGTTCCATCTTCCTGATGATCTCCTTGTAGGTACTGGAGGCCTCCTATGAGAACCCCTTGAAGGGGGTCATTACTAAAGGCTGAGTTGTTCCCCACACTGATGTGGTGGTCCCCACACTGATGTGGTGGTCAGTAATACACTTCCTCCAAGACATCATCCTCATTGGCCTCTCCTCTGATCTGACCCACAGCCTCACTCAGCTAGTGCCCTACAAGAGGTCCATAAGCCCGAGCTGCTCCTTTACGTTGAAGGCAACCACTATCCCATCCTTGTTTTCCCAGTCTGCCCTTTCTGAAGAGCTTGTATCCATCCATCCTAGCACTGCAGTCAAGTGCACCTCATCCCAGCTATACCTCTTCTTGCTATACTGTCCAGAGTGGGAAGTATTAGCATGGTGCCAGCACTTACAGGGCAGAGGCAGTTCAGGCCGGAACAGTAGGATAAGTGTTATAATACATTTTCCCCCTACCTTGATAGCATATGTAAATTATTTTTGAGCCTTGTAATATCTAGCAAAACTGGTTTGTGGACATCAATAGGTCTTTGGTGTACATGGAACACCTTCTGTATTTCTCTTATTTCTCTCTAGCCCAGAAACTATACTTAACCAACTTTCATCAGTCCTCATATATTTGGGTTGATAAGTGAAAGTTATACTGGTGAGGTAGATGTAAATTTTCAGGAAAGAGATTATAGTGTTATGAAGAGCTAATAGTGGCCACTAAATTTCATTAATTGATACTTTAGGTATTAAAAAAAAATGAGTAAGATATATATAAGTATGTCAGTTCAGTAGGCCATATACTGAATTCAATTTTTTTAAGTAGCTTTGTACAAGAGTCTTTAGTTCTTTTACAAAAATCAGGAACATTTTATTGCTTTTCAGGCAGTAGTGAAGTTACAGTCACAGTGAGATACAAATTGATTTTCTTATATATATCCTGAAGCTTGTATCCATTCTTCCGAAACATGGCCAGATAGTGGTACAAAATTTTCTAATTACATAAAAAAAATGTAATTAAAGGCACACCATAAACATTAATTTAAACGAATGTTTTATAAATACTGCTTTTTCACCGGCTGTTTAAGGTATGAAACTAGTGATTAACTTACCACAAGAATACAGCATGGGGGTAAGAATGAATCTTTTATTAAAATAGCTTCTTGAAGTACTTCAATATGAAGTAATGTAATTTCAAGTGTGCTACTTTTATGAAAAATTAATAAGCTGAAACATTTCTAAGTGTATTTTAATCCTTAATTTTTATTTATTTTATATTAAAGAAACAACAAAGGAGATAAATTTAGGTGTTCCTCCTCATTTTACTTTACAAAAAATATTTTAATTAAATTATTTTTTAAAATAATTTATTTCAGTTTTTACTATCTAATACGACTTTGTTTGTTAGTCATTTAGTTCTTGATCTTGCACCATGTTCTGTGAAACTTTTCATATACTAGAAATAAAATTCTGCTGAG